>NC_139224.1:165065840-165232159 GCF_055691185.1 Crinia signifera
CTTCCCTGGAGCGCTAGATTTACTCTAGAGGCGGAGCTGACCAATATATTTAAAGCGGCAACAAGGCAGCGACGTTAAATCACACTTGTTGTTTGGCAGTTGCCGGTTTAAATCCATCGATCAGATTGGTCATTTATCTCCGCTGTTTTTTTTTGTGTTTTTTTTCAATCTGCTCCCAACTGTTATTTTTAACAGTGGCAGTTAGAAGCTGATTGGGGATTCAGACCTAATGGGTGGACTGTGAATCTTTGGGGCCTGGCGATTAGGTAGTCGCCACCCCACCAGAGGCAATGAGAAGAGGGGGGAATTGATTCAGAATCAAATGAATTTACCCCCAACGTGTGCATACGGCGAGCAAATCTAGACTTCCTCAGTGATGCAAAAGCCGTGGGAGAGATTGGGGCCGCTGCTGACATCAGCGTCCCTTCCTTACAACGATCGGGAGCTTCCTGCTATAGATTGTCATCGCTGAACTAGATTGACAGATGGCCATCAATTGTGGGCGGCACGCTGGCTGTCAATCAAGTTGCGAACGGTCAGCAATGACAATCCTTCACTGGCTTTGTTCGTACGGACAACTCACGCATTCGCATTCCATCCGTGCGCATGAATCAGGCCCTTTATTTATTATTCCCAATGATCTCTCTTCAAGGTTTGATACATATTTCCCATAGTGAGTTGCTCATATACTTATGTTTGTAAAATACGGAATTGCGCTCTCTCTCTCTTTTATGACACCTGAGCTGTCAATAAAACATTGATTTCTTTGTTTTGCTCTGCACAATGCTGTATTAGGGGAGTTCACATGTGTCCGCTCTGCATTAGTGTTGCCTCAGCTCGCTGGTGTAGACTTATACTTTACTGACGGTTCTCTCCCTTTCATCTGCAGCCTACTCAACATCCAGCACTTCCCCGGCAAACCGATTCGTGAGTGTTGGACCGCGAGATCCAGGCTTTGTAAATATCCCTCAACAGACTCAGGTGGGTTCTGCGACAGTTTTACTTTCATTGTGCATTAAGCAGAGAGGTTTGTCATTGTGCCCTCCCTGTTATTTAGCACCAGGTCCGTACGCATCACTAGTAATGATGTCATACCTTTGGAGGCGGTGACTGTGACAATTATTCAGCCATGTGTTTGGGACAAATGTACACAACATACAGCAGCATGGGGTTCCCAATCTTTTGAATCGTGGCACCCTAGAGTATCAGAATTTTTCACAGCACCCCTAGGCCAAAAATTTTGTTATAAAAATATTAAATGAAGCAGATTGTGTTTATATGTGATACTTATGTGGTAAAGGGCAGGATTTGCATCTGTTTGTACACATACAAAGAAGGTCATACTGGCTGACACGCACAGCTGCGAATTTCGCAGCTTTGTGAGCCAACTAAACGCCGCATGCACAAACACCCACCCCCCTACTGGATGGTGAATGTCTCGGCAGGCATGCGTATGGATGTTTTGCATAAACATCCATTTGCATCCTTGCGTGCGGGACATAGTAACATAGTAGGTAAGGCTGAAAAAAGACTTGCGTCCATCTAGTTCAACCTCAGCTCGCTGGTGTAGACTTATACTTTACTGACGGTTCTCTCCCTTTCATCTGCAGCCTACTCAACATCCAAACTCATTCGATGGTCTCTGACCAACAAATTATTTCTTAAGCGACTCACTAGTGACTCAGATTTGCAGCACCCTGCTATGTGAACCGGGCGGGCAGCTGACATCCAGGAAACTATGCTATCACACCTCCATTATGCCCCCCCATGCATGTCTCTGAAGGTGTCCGCACAGAAGGCCTTCTGTGCGGGCACCTTCATATGCACATGTGCAGGCCTTCACCATCGGTTCCCGTTGTAATTTCGCATTGGGGAGAGTCAACCAGGATGACCTCCTAAATCTGATTTACTTACAGACACACCAGTGTTTTCAACTGTTCATGAGTGTCATCCATTGTATCAATTTACCAGTTTGTATCTCTTCGAACTTCAGTACATTTTCAGAAAGTAACAGCAGATGTTTAAAACTGATCAGATACATTGACGATATATCTGCTCTGGAAATGGTTGTATGCTCCTGTTCTAGAGTTTAGTTTGGTTAATCTCGCTCACAGATACTATTATTGCTGTCTTGGGACAATCTTTCCCACTTAATGATATTAAAGTTAAATTGAATTGTATAACACATTATACCACATTAGACCAGCTTCTTGCATATCAGCATTTGATAATCTCCTAATACTCGCTGCTTATCATCTTGCTGTTTCGTTACTTCATATAGCCTGATTTCCCCCTGCCTGTATCCGAGCTCCGCGTGTACACCATCTCTGTAATTCTATTTAAAAACCAAACAACTATTTGCACTATTTGAAGAATTGCTCAACTTGACACCGGCTCAGCGATTTGAAGTAATACCACAGGTGTGGATTTGAAACACTCATAAATCTTTTGATTTAGAATCTGGTAGACAGAGCCGGCGCATCCTGTTCTAGAGTCCACAGCGCACCTATCACTCGCACACATCGGAGGGAGACATATTCTGGAGCATGCAGCCGGTGACACCAGGGGGGCACGAGGCACAAGGTGGCTGCATGTCCCGTGATAATACATCATCCCACAAAATTATATGCAATGAATTTCAGAACTTTTTATTTTTTTGCAGTTCACATTATTTTTGATGATGCAATGAAACAGATGATGTTTTATTTGGAGTATCAATTTAACACCGCCACCTAGTGGCCATAATATCATAGAAGACTATTGCATGCTGTATTTCAATAGAACCTGGTCAAACATACTCTGCTTCCAATGCACTTTATCTGTCATCATTCCTGGAGCAAACACAAGGCCCATTCAAGATTCCAATCTAACTCGCTACTCACTCAGGACCTGATTCAAGTGTGGTTGGAGTGAGCGTTGCTGGTACAAGTAGATGATTTTTGTATGTTGCACTGGTTCAATAATAAAAGGGAGGTTTAAAAAATGTTTTACAAAATAAATAAAAGGTAACAAACAAGATCCCTTAGTTAATGTTCTCTTGCATCCGAATTTCCCACCAGGCCAGAGCAGGTAGATCACTGCTTCCCCCTCACGGCCATCAGACTGCGCCTCATATCAGTCACAGGACCACAGTGATAAACAGCCAGCCAATCAGCTCCCAACTGCTATGTTACAGGCTGGCTCTGCAGGCTGTAGTGTATTGTGCGTGCCTACCTGGCGGGCCACCGGGTGGGGGAGGCATTCTGTGGGTGCGGGGGGTGGTGCCATGCCACTGTGGGCAGCTGCCAGGGCCCAGGACAGCTGTACCCTTTCGGCTGCCCTGCTGGTAGAAACAAGGTCGCACACTGAGGTGCATATCGTCAGTTGTTGGGGTGTACGGAGAAAATGTCACGTCACTGAAACAGGTTTGGGTTTGTTGCGATGCCTTTGATAACGTCAGTACAGAAGTTCAAGATGAGCAGCGAACCGCCTGCCAAGCGCATCCACCACAATTTGCGCCGCATTGGATGTCTGATTCAGGAGTACAGACGCGTCTGACGCAGAAATAAATCAATTCTTACTGGAGTCTGTATCGTCAGCCAGCTCAGGGGTGATCAGCTTAGATCTCCCCCCCCCCCCCCAGTTATTCTCTCTCTCTTTGTGCATCTGACATCGCTGTATATCATGTTGCTGTTTGAGCCCGTTGATCTGCCATTCCTGTATTGTTACATAGATAAATTCATATTATAGTGTAGTAGAGCGGGGATGTGCCGTATTCCCAAATCCCTTTATCCCAGACTAAAGTAAGATATGCCCTTGATATATGATCTGTATGAATGTGCCCTTATACAGCCCACTATGAGGACATGAGAGGGAAAATAACACTTTCGTTGTGTGCATGGGGAGATAATGCGCGGCCTCTATGCGCAGTGGACTGAACCGCTTCCACACTGAGCCTGGTGTTCCGTGTGGGTACAGCGGTATCCTACAGTCCAAGGACCTCATACTGACTGATTCCTGTCGGTATAATAACTCATCTACAATATCGCAACTTAGAGTCTCCTAGGACCAGATGCACTAAGCTTAAAAAGTGATAAAATGGAGAGTGATAGACAGCCAGCCAATCAGCTCCTACCTGCCATGTCACAGACTGTGTTTATAAAACATCAGGCAGGAGCTGATTGGCTGGTTGTTTATCCCTCTCTCTTTTATCACTTTTGAAGCTTAGTGCATCTGGCTCATAGTCATAAACTTTAGCAATGTTGTTTCCAGCCTACTTACTTGTGAGCTGGAGAATTCACAATGAATCCAGAAACTCACATCCATCTTGCTTCCATATTTAATACAAGAGGGCCCGGCAGGCGGAAAGCACAACTGTCAGCACCGCCTATCTGTTGACGGGATCGGGGAAATTCTGCATGTTCAAAAATGCCCCGATTCCGCCAACCCGACCGTTGTGGGAATGGGGATTGCTGAGTTCCGTCACTGGTGTGTGGTGGGGCATTACTCGTGTTGTAACTTGGTTTTGAGGAGAAACTTTTTGAAATTGTGTAGCTTTAAGGCCTGTACGCCCCACCATTACTTACTGTGCACACAGCCGTTAACGATGCAGGAGTGCTCATCGCTAACGGCTCCTTCCTCTGAACAAGGTAGGTCCTCTGCGGCTGTCTTTGCACTTGTCGATGCCGGGTCCCCACCACCGATCCATAGATAGATAGATAGATAGATAGATAGATAGATAGATAGAATCCACAGATAGATAGATACATAGATACAGTCCAGATTCCTTAATTAGGGAAAAATGGCGCACTCTCCGGTTTGTAAAAAACGTTTGTATTTAATTCAAAGAAGTACATACCAAGAGATGCTTTAAGGACCACAAGATAATACCTCCTCCGACGTTTCGATCCACCACCGTGGATCTTTATCAAGGAGATAGTCACCAGAATTAAGGTCTCTGACTATTGGCGCTGATAGACTTCAATACTGGTGGCTCCGTTGCGGTTCTATTTTTTTTTACCTTGACTCTGGTGACTATCTCCTTGATAAAGATCCACGGTGGTGGATTGAAACGTCTGAGGAGGTATTATTTTGTGGTCCTTAAAGCATCGCTTGGTATGTACTTTTCTTTGAATTAAATACAAAATTTTTTTACAAACCGGAGATTGCTCGATTTTTCCCTAATTAGGGAATCTGGACTGTGTATATTGGCGCACCAAGGTGTGCCTTTGGGGCACCCCATGATTAGTGCCTTAGGTGTGTGCGAGTGCAGGTACCTTTCCTTTTGTAGATACATAGATATATAGAATAATCCACAGGTAGATAGATAGATAGACGCTTCAGTTTGCGTGTGTGGCTCCTGCAGCCCCATTTAGCGTCCCGTCACACATCCATAACAGATAATGGTATATCAGATTAGTCTGCTATGTTACTGCATCAGGCTGGCCGATCAATACATTGATCCCGTCTGTCAGAGTGGTTGGTACAGTAATTGTTACAAGAGAAGAATGGAAAGCGAGAACGTGTCCGAATGATGCAAAATAAATGGATAAATAAAATATAACATTAAGTTCCGTCCCTTTTCTCTCTCTTGCGTAAGCCGATCGGCTGAGTGTACATTATTTATGGCGGGGGGAGGGGGCTTGGTGCTTCTTGAAAGCATTGATCCAGGCCAGGTGATCCACCCAACGTGATTCCTTTCCTCCCCCCATCAGGCCGAGCGGCTTCTGAGTTCCATCAAATCAGATTTGTTTGACTGACAGCTGAGAACTCGTCCTGCCAATAAAATAGATTCTTTTGTTTTCCTGTTGCTCAGAGAAATATTAATCACTTGCCCGTATCTTTGGTGGGTTTTTCAGGAGTCGGTGCTAATTATATTGGAGTTCTGACCTAGGGTGCAGCCGTCTGCTTCATACAGTGATCTGGAAGCGATGTTAATGAGATTGCAGCCTATCAATTCACTATGGAGAAAGTGGAGCAGGACGTTATTTGATCAAGCGCCCGTTAAAGCCAGACATTTAGTGGCTGAAATAACAATTCATAATCATCCATTCAACAGAACAACGTTCTTCTCTAGGGGATCCCAGGCGTTCAAAAACCTTTTTAACCCAAAAATTACAGCATATACAGGAAAATCCAAAAAGTGATAGACGAGCATTAGAAATACTGGATACTCTTACGTATTGTAAACCTTATTCTGGTTCACAGGCAGCGCTGCGAATTTCGCTGCGCTGCGTGTGATTTTAAGCCTGCTCGCATTGTCGCCCGCTCCCCTTTGCTCCAGAAGCGTGACAGGTGTGCAGGCCTTAGATTCCGGGTCTAGCACTGCATCCATTCACTAGCAGCCAACTACCTCGAAGAAACTTAAACATTTAAATAATAACATTTTACCATTGTACGTGGAGGATTGAGAAGTATCGCTGGGCCCCTAACCAAATCTTGCTACGGGGCCGATGATGCACTCCTCCGCTTCTCACTGCAAATAATTATAGCTAATTATGGGAAGGAATTCTCCTCCTTTCCATACTTTGCCGCAGAAAGCATTGGGGTCTGTTACCAAAAATGCTCAACAGTTGCTAAAAGGGAAAAACTGGAGAGTAGTTCGGAGTTTGTGAACCTCCATGTGGTGTGTGGGGGCCTTTAATTTATTTTAATGCAATCGAGATCACCAAAGGAGTTGCCCCATAAAATACATAATATGCTAAATATGTATTCGTTACTGTCTTTTCTAAGCGTACTTAGCGTACTTGTCCTGAGTTCTGTGAAGAGACTCGCATGGAGCGTGCCTCTGTGTACTGCGCTCTATACCAGAAACCTTTCCCTTTCAGAGTTTATTGTGCAGCAGTATAATGTGTAAGAAAGCAAATTCCTCTGCCGTCTCGTGGGAAGCATGTGTGGCGGGGATACAGGATCACATGCAAATTAGGCTCAGCCATAAGCCGCCCCGCATGTTGTGTCTGGTGCAGTGCTGCTTTTAGTATGGATGTCCGAATAGCTTCCAGGAGAGGAGCAGAAAAATGGGTGTTCTTACACCATTACCCACGGGAGTCTCCCTGACCGATTATCCACTGGAGTCTCCCTGACCAATTACCCGTGGGATTCTCCCTGACTTATTACCCGCGGGAGTCTCCCTGACCGATTACCCGCGGGAGTCTCCCTGACCGTTTACCCGCGGGAGTCTCCCTGACCGATTACCCGCGGGAGTCTCCCTGACCGATTACCCGCGGGAGTCTCCCTGACCGATTACCCGCGGGAGTCTCCCTGACCGATTGCCCGCGGGAGTCTCCCTGACCGATTGCCCGCGGGAGTCTCCCTGACCGATTACCCGCGGGAGTCTCCCTGACCGATTACCCGCGGGAGTCTCCCTGACCGATTACCCGCGGGAGTCTCCCTGGCCAATGACCCGCGGGAGTCTCCCTGGCCAATGACCCGCGGGAGTCTCCCTGACCAATGACCCACGGGAACCTCCCTGACCATTTACCCACAGGACCAATTACCCACGGGAAACTCTCTGACCAATTACCACGGGAACCTCCCTGACCAATTATCCATGGGAATCAGACTTATGTGTGTGTATCTCAGTTATGTAAAGGGTCCGTGGCATTTGCCCCACTGGAGTGATATTAAATCCGTAGACCCTTGTGACACTGAATTGTGTCATGAAAACATTTCTCGTTTAGCTTCATCACTCATCGTTTTGCAGCCACATCTCACGGGGCTACCGTGGTTTCCGCCCCACACATTATATAATGGAGTAGACGGTATTCGGAGTAGAAACACCAAACGCAATCCAGGTTTTAATCATTTACTTCTGGTAGATGAGAAGAAATAATATCAAAAACAAGCTGCTTTTTACCACTAAATTGTTACAGGGTTCACCAATACTCTCAGATTTCCGAGAGTAGACACAAAAAAAGAGGAGAAATAAACATGGCTGCCTAGCAACAGGGTTATACACCCCCGAGCCAACGCAGAAATGGTTTTTGGCAAAGTCTAGGAGATCAGCGCCCCCTCCTTTTGTCCATCGGAGACGTTAATGGTGCATTCTGCGGCGTGATCAGATGCCGCCCCTATTGTCCGTGTCCAGAAAGCTCAGATGTTCTTCATAAAACGAGACAGTAAACTATATAGGAGTCCTCCTTGTGTTCTCGCTGTAATGAAACGGGAATATCTCTCGGAATCTGCCTCCAAACCAATATTGTTGATGTAACTTGCATATGGTTGGAAAAGGTCGAAAACTCCACTTCCCACCTACAGTTTCTTTATGAAATTGTCTTTGTTTTGGTTGGGGTGGGTTTGGCAGGAGATTTGCTTTCACATGCCTTGGAGAGTTTGAGGTCTCTTTCAAATGGTCTTAACCCTTTCTCAAATCTCAACTATCGTCTCGTTTTTTTTTTTTCCTTCTTTTAATTAACAGAGATCACAACCCCTCATTGTGCTCCCGTTGGGTGCAAAAAGTCGGGCGGGAGAGTTCCGAGAGCAGAAACTAGTCTTCAACGTTCGACGGTTTCCTCAAAAATTTATATTGCGCACATTTTTCAGAAAGCCCCGTGAAAATAGGTTCCTTGCAGTACCGGGAATTAAGATTCTGAGTAGCAGAATGGACATGCTGAAGATCTAAGCTTTGGTAGGCTTTTTTTCTCCCGCTCCCCGGCAATTCCTATCTCCTGCGTTGCTTTAATCCTGATAGAGCCTCAGCGTTGAAGAAAAAGTCCTGTCCAGGGCCCGGTTTTAATGGCCGCAATCTATTTTTTATGAAAAAGCAGGAAACAAGCTGTCCTGTGTAAAAAGATTTACAAAATGTAATCATTGTTGAAATATTCTCTTTGAACTGGCTTGTCCACAGGGGTCTGTGGGTTCGAATACCCTGTTTTCTTAAGAACACTCTTGCAAGTTCCTCCTTAAGATCAGGTACTGTGCTGGTGTCCCTTTGATGTCCCGAATGAATGAAAAGAAAAGCGTAATGAAAGGGCACTGTTGATCAAGCATAAAATACACTTTAAGCCGACAGAATAGCGGCGTTAACACATACTAAGCTGCTTTTAGCTTTCCCCCCACCCACCCTTCATTCTTTTTTTCTCCGCTACCCCCTTACACTTTCCTGTGCTTTGTATACAGTGGGGTTTATAGTATAAAAAAAAGTCTCTGATCTGTGTAGTATGCCACTTCCTAAAGGGGAAATAAAAAAAAAAAATACAAAATACAAAAATACAGTAATACAAAAAAAAAGACAGAAGTCTGCAAAAGAAAAAAACGCACATAAATGCGCCCCCAAATAAACCTTACGCATTAATGTTAAGTGTGGGCAACAAGATTGGCTGCGATTGCCCGTGAAATTCCAGTGTGACTAGTGTGTAACACACACTATAAGATTTTTAAAGAAAGATATGCACGATATTGTTAGCAAAATTATCGCCCATATCGTCTAGTGTGTACGCACTATATCGTTAATGATGCGCGCTCCCATGGGTCATTAATGGCAACCCCTGTCGTCAAATTTTGACTACATCATCAATGTCTGCATGTTCAGTGGAGTACCAGTGATGTTACTGAACGATATATTGAAATCGAGCACACAACGCAGATGAGAGTGACATTGCCGTATCTCCGTACTGCTTGTGTCACTGCGATATTTCTTTGTCTGATCTTTAGTGGCGAGTGGTTGCTGGATGATTATTGGTTGTTTATATGGGACCACAATATTCTACATTGGGAAGGGGGGGCACAGTGTAAATCAGCGCAATCACGCACAAAACTGTTCGCTACCCATACGATAGCGAGCACTTAAGAAGATTTTGTCAGACAGGCAAAGGGCGCAAGGCACAGTGCCATCACCGGCATTTAAACGCCACGGCAATGGCAATTTGTACCCTTGACCTGCCATTAAATCCTCCCCTATACTACGTAGACTTATTAGCACAGGCAAGGATAGTTACTTAGAACCTAAAGATTTAGATAGAACTTATCTTTGAAATAATAGATTAAATGTAGCCTTCCCACATAAAAAGAAAATCCGGACCTCTGCAAAGAATCCTGCTCAGAAAGAGATAAAGTAACAGCCTTCTGGTATTTGTCGCAGCTTCTAACACACATTTGTAACAGAAAAAAAGGCCAAAACAGAGCAAAAAAAAAAGGTTTATAAATAATTTCTCATTCCGAAATTTTCAAGCAAGATGTCCGCAGCCCTTAAACCACCAATCAGCCGACTCTGATTTTGAAAGACTAAACATGGCTATCAACAGAAGTGTAATGACTAAATATACATTCCAAAAAATTGTAAATCATTGAAAATAACCAAATGTGGAGGCTAGATCTGTTCGTCTATTGTAGATAGACCTAAAAGTAGAGTTCTGCACCTAGGACATTATTTACTGTGTCCGGTTCTAAAAAATCATGGATTGTCATAAGAGGTCTTATAGTTAATAGTTTGTCCAAAAGTACCACAGTGCCAGGCATTAGCTGCAAAGCCAATACGTTCCTGGAATACTGTACATACAAAGGGTGATAAATGCACATTATACAGACACCCCCCAGGTGTCACATTGGGATGCCGCTGTCTGGCGTCTGACCGCCGCCATCCCGGACCTAACCCATTTGCAGCAATCCTAGCCGCAAAAGGACACATCTGCCATATACTAGTGATTGCCAGTCAAAGGGCTAAATTTACTAAAGTATAAAGTATAAACCAGGCAGATACTATTTACCCTTTATCTGGCACCTTCTAGAACAGGCCTGGCCAATCTGCGACTCCCCAGCTGTTGTGGAACTACACATCCCAGCATGCTATGGCACAGTTTTAGCATTCCCTAATAGCAAAAAATGTGGCAAGGCATGATGGGACTTGTAGTTTCATAACCGCTGAAGAGCCACAGAATCTGGTTGCTATAGGCAACATCTCTCACTTCCAAAAACTGACAAAATTTGCCCCATAATCTAGTAAAAGAGAGGAGAACGCAGCTTCTAGCTAGAGGGCATTTTGCGTCTGTGTACAGAAAATCCTTAGTACATACTGACCACTTATCACAGGGGGGTGGGAGGATTCCCTGCATCAACTCTCCGGGTTTTACCAGCATTAAATGTCCTCAAATAACTCTGCAATTCAGAGGAGTTGGCCAAGTGTCACACCCTGTTCTGGATTCCACATTAACATTCTCCTTCCTCAATGTTAAACTTTGCCCCTGACAACTTTTGTTTAACTTTGTAATTTGAAAAGCAGAGTTTGCTGGCTCGGAGCGTTCGCTCACACTCGTACACTACCTGCAGGGGATGGGATCTGACGCGTGTTTGTTTGGTTTAGCTGAATAACATGGGCCAAACACGGCCACAATGTAATCCCCCGCACATTATTACTTGTGATAACTGTATGCGCGCCAATATTCCGCACTCAGGAATAGCGCAGTCCCGGATATACACGCTCCGTCCCACACATTACTTCCGCTGCTAAGATATAGTAACACAATATACAAATTACAGTAACACACTTGTGTATTATATAAGGTACACATTTAGGAGGGATTCAATTACACTTGTCTGAGAGATCGCACTGCCGTAAAGTGCATCGGCTGCTGCGCTGCTTTGGCCAGTCAAGATCATTTGTCGGGAGTTGAATCCCCCCCATAGGGTCTGTGATTTTGTGAAAGGACTAAGGGGGTGATTCAGTGTTCAGACGCCGCAGCGATGCTAATGCCACTTGGGTTCGGTATGAATTCTTGACTGTCAAATTCCCGACAACCATTAGCCTATGGTTAAAATACTGTTATTTCAAATGCTGACACAGTCAAAATGACGACATTTAAAATGTCGACAGTGCAAAGAGTAGACATGGTGTTTTTTCATTTTTTTGGTGGGGCTTCTGCAAACATAGGTCGACATGGACACCGTACAAGTGTACGGTGTCCCCTCACTGTGCTCACCATGCTTCGGGCACAGCGCCTGACCGCTCTCGGCACACGGGACCTTATTCAAATTCTATCGGTCCCCATGCGCGGTGCAGCTCATTCGCGTGTGCAGACGAAAAAACATAAATTTACCATGTCCAGTCATGCTAGGGCATCAGCATGCCAGGACATTAGGATAGCACTGTAAGACAGTCCCTGACATTCTCTTGCTTCAGAGACTAGCCTTTGTTTCTGGCCTGTTGCAGATTTTCAAATGAGTGGATTGAGAAAGTCTGTGCTAAATTTCTTGGATGATTACATCTGACCTTGACTGTGCCGGAGTCATTGTCCCCAGGTGGTAATGTCCACCCCAGGGTGGAAGTTTGTGAGCATTCGGCTGTGTACAATAGAAGCGCCGCACCGGAATACGTAAATGTTAAAGTTGTAATAAAAATTTGCTAAACGCTGCGTCTGCAGTTCCAACGTGAATGATGAAATTGTCAAAAGCGTCTATGCATTCGTCCATCAAACCCAGGGGCGGTCACGGCCCTGCAGCCACCTCGGCAAGCGCAACTTCCTGTTTAGGATGCAGCCGAGATCACGTTGTTTATGGTTCGTAAAATCTTACTACTGTCCTCCGACGCAAGCAGATTAGTGCTGCGCCTTTCACAGTGCAGTAAATTAAGGGAAGAGGGGGCGAAAAAAATTGTGTAAAAATGCTCCTCGGAGGACAGTAAAACCCAGTTCACTTTGCAATGGTTAAATAGGATTTTATAAGTGCAATCTACATGGGGCTGTTTTGCATTACATGAGTTGAATACCTTAGAGATGACACACATCTGCAAGCGTTTTATTAAATCCTTAGTCAGCAGTTTTCCATCTGATGAGATTACTTCTTCATTTGACTGGAGAAAGGGAAGCGGAGATCTTGTCCTGGGCTGCAGAATTCTTTCTGATGTCTCACCTTGAGGAGGAGAAGGAGGACACGGGAACATATTTTAAGACGGCAGAGACAAGCTGTGAAAACTTCCTTGGTTAATGTGATGCAGTTAACGCAAGGTGTATGCAGGTCTTCCAATAACTTACAGGGCCTGGGGGCGGGGAATTTTTTGGAGCCATTTTTTGATGCTCAACCTCACAGTGGTCTGTAGTATCGCCGTGACGTGGTGTTACAGGTCACATTGTAGGGCCACAAAACCTGTTCAGGGCCGCATAATAATCCTACAGAGATCAGTTATTTATTATTGGCTACTTTTGGAAATGCGGTCGGGACATAACCTCTACCACAAGGGTTCCGCAGCGCCTAAAGGCCCTCATACACTAGTACGACTTGCCAAAGGTACAAGTCGGACCTGATTTCCGTTAAATTTCCCCGACACTCCGCAGGAGTCCTTACATCTGATTTCTCACAGGGAGCTGCCACGGGAGTTCAAGTAAAAATTGATGCGATACATCGTAGGTGCTAAAGGCCTACGCGATATGGACTGATGACTGCACATCCGATATATCCTATGAGCAGGAGGGTCAATGATCCGATCTGATGCACACGGAGCCACGCGTCGCAATCGGATGGGATGTTAAACACATGCTAGTTTGACCGATTTCACACAATTTCTCGTCCTGATCCATCGGAAACGGATGAACTCGGCCAAAATCGCACTAGTGTATGGGGACCTTAGCACAAATATACTAAAGCCACAATTTCCCATGCCAGTCTCAGCTTCCAGAACCAGATTGAGCTGCCACAGAGGCCTAGGCAAAGCACAGGTTTAAGACCGCTTACAGTCTCGGTTTGAGTAATCTGGGGCCCCTCAATGCCCACTGGGCCCTAGGCAGTAGTCTAGGGGGGGCGATCCTATTAGATGCGATGCATAAGTGCAGACTCGGAAATACAATGGATATACACAGCACAAAAAAAAATGAGCTTGGAAAACGTATTTACGTACATATGCACGTATTCCAATATAGTGGTCCCGGAGAGGTGGTGGAACACATTCTCCTCTGCCACCTAACTCCTCCCCCTCCCCCTATTAGGCAGAGCCAGGACCAGTGGTAATGTTTTTGGAACCCCTCTGCAAACTATAAGTTAATTACTGTGCATGGCTAAAGCAAATGTCGAGCTAGTTCCACCTTACCATTAGAGGCGTGGGAAGTACGTTCCACCCTGTTCCTCTCCACTTTATCCCCAGGGTTACACCTCCCAACAGTCCTATATATAATTACCAAACAGTCTGCACGGCACATGTCTGACGGAACATTGCCTAGTAACTTTTGCTTACACACATGAATGTATGTTTAGTGGTCAACAGATGCTCCCAATATGTAGATCGCACATGGGTTAAACCTCAAGCACCCCCAACAGCAATGTTTTCCAAGTCACCCGGCAGGTGCACAGGTGCATTTTAAAAGATTCACAGGTGAAGCTAATTACTTCCCTTGCGATTCTGTGTGGAGACCTGGAAAACGTGAACTGTTGGGGGTCCTTGAGGACCGAGGTGGAGAACCACTGGGTTAAACAACCAGCAGAGCAACCTGCAATGAACACCGTATGCAGCTTTCTATCTGCCTAATGCAACAGCTCTCTCCCCCGTTGCCATTACTCCTGTCCTGGTGTATTCCTACGCTAGGGTAGAATACATTGCTGTTTCTGCAGAGCACTGCAAGACCCGTCTTCAGGAAGGGGAGGGAGGGGGGGAGAAAGTTTGGAATCACCAGACAAAGACTTGAGAGCTTTGCTGCACAGCTAAAATAAAACTCCCGACTCAGCATCTTCTATTGATTAAAAACTAACCTTTAAAGTAACTCTTAGAGTGCGCGCTTCGCATTTAAATTTAAACATGTCATGAAAGTTGATTTGTGTTACTGAGTACCAACTCCAAAGGCGTTACTCTCGCATCAATTTCCTTACGCAGATAAAGTATTACACCAAAAGATGTCAATAGGAGAGAGAAACTATACAGGGAAACTTTCACTGGGGGCTTGCACTTTCCCATGCAAATGTACAACCCCGCCCCCATTAAAAGTGTGCAGAGTGGGGCCCAATAATTGGAACTTTGTCTAACTTTCCCAAGTGCCAGGGAGAGACCGATTAATTAAATACACAAGAGTGTTTTTTGGAGTGCGGGGTCCCCACTTGCTGGCTGGGTCATAAATTGAGCAGAATGAATACTACAATGTGTTTGCACAGGACCTAGCGACGTCAGAGCCAAAAGGGGGAGGTGGGATGGGAGGAGAGCTGAGACTCTCTTGCTAATGATAGTCACGTATGGGTCTGTCTGGTTGCTTCTGGCAACCAGACATGATGTAACACCACCATGAACTTCAACTTGGGGGAGTTGAAAAAGGGAACAATAGACCAGAGTAATCAATAATGCCTATTTCAGTGAAGGATTACAGAGCTGCTCTGGGGTAACCTTGTCTGCAAGGCACAAACTGAATAGGAAAAAAAAACTTTTTATTTTATTTTTCCTACATATATATTTTACAATTTTTTGCAAGTGGAGTGCAGGAGACACACTGCAGATATTCTGTCCGTGGGTCCGGAGTGTGGAGAATCATGCAAAGCCTCCTGTGCAGTACAATAGTACAGCACCAGCTGTTTACACATGGCAAATTCATTCATTCATGAGCTGGCGGCCATGTGCACAGCTGCTGGGACAACTTGGGTCACGGAAGGCAGCCTTAAGTCATGGTCTGTGGGAAACGGCCTTCGTGCCCAGAGCTGTCAGTGCAACGTGATGTAAATGTGCTGTAACCCATAGCAACAGATAAAAGATCTCACCAGTCCAGTGCAGGGTAGACCAATGAAAATGAAGGTCTCTGTTGCCTTGGTTACCACATATTGGAGCATCATTGTATTGAATTAGCGCTGTATCATTCACTCGTGTTGTTATATTACAATAGTATCCTGTTTATGACTTTAGCCACCGCACCACATTCTATGTAATCGCTGGGGTCTCTTATATTGCTTTCACACCGTGCCTCTATCCCAGGATATTGCTGGGTTAACCCGGGTCCTGGCTTGGTGTGAAAGGGGCTACTCCAGTTACAACCAGCGTGCAGTGCCCTGGGTTATCCGACGGGTCACACTAAAGTAGCAGAGTGCTGAATCATGGCACTTGGAGATGATGGCATACTGTAACTCTAAATTTTATATATATATTTTATATATATATTTTATATATTAAATTATTTATATATATTTTTCCTACTTGCTCGTTGCCAGGGGGTTTCATGCTCGTTGCCAGGGGGTTTCATACTTCTTGCCAGAAGGTTACATGTCCACAGTGTACCAGCGCTCCCGGAATCCGGTACTAGATGCTAGAGGCACTAGACCTGTGGCTTATCAGCTATTGTGAAACTACACATCCCAGCATACCTTGCCACAGTTCTGCTATAAGGGAATGCTAAAACTGTGGCAAGGCATGCTGGGATGTGTCATTTCACAACAGCTGGAGAGCCAGAGGTTGACCAGGCCTGCACTAGACGCTGGAGGTCCGGCAGGATTGATAGCCTCCATCTCCATCATGGTGGCAGCCATTTTTGAAGGGCCGCCTCAGCGGTTTCCATGCGTACAGCCAGAAACTGTCTGGCAGCCATATTAAGGGGCAGATTTATTAAGCTTGGAGAAGAGATAAACTGGAGATAAAGCGGAGAAAAGGTAAAAGGAGATAAAGCACCAGCCAATCAGCTCCCAACTGTCTTTTTCAAACACAGCTGATTGGCTGGTGCTTTATCTCCTTTTACCTTTTCTCCAGTTTATCTCCAGTTTATCTCTTCTCCAAGCTTAATAAATCTGCCCCTTAGCTCCTTGAAAACATATATGGAAATAGGGATAATAACTTGCAGGTCATTAAAATGCTTGTTTAATTAATGCTTAGTTTTCTTTTCTTTAAATAGCAATAGAGATTGTTGCTTTAAGGTAAATGCATAAATGGGCAAACCACAAACCTCAGACACAGTTCTACATGAGCTTGGTCCAGGAGATCATCCACAAACACTGGATAGTTGGAATAGCTGCTTTTGTATCACCTGCATCACCTAGGGACATCCTGATTGCCTGCATTCCCATCCGCAGCTGCTGGGAAGCAAATATGGAGATGGAAAAGATTAATATATGGCACAATTTGCTATTGGAATCTGGAAACCCTGCATTCCCCGTGTCCCAAAGTCACCCCCTTAACAAATAGCTCCATTGTTAACGCAGGTTAGCCGAAGGTAAACAGGGCTGGCAGAAATATTACTGTTTCTGGTATGTGCAATGAACAGATTCAGCTCTGGTACTTCACTCTAGACATAATCTACTTATATACAGTACATCAGTGCTGTCACACTTTGTCCAGCTGTGTACAGGCCTAGCAATGACCTGTAGTGGGCCATACATGCATGGTAAAAGACAGGGGCCGGACCATTGCATCACACACTTTACAATCTGTAGATCATATATACAAGTACAAACAATCGTCCACTGCATTCTCCCATCTCTGCTGCATGAGAGACAGGACTGTACGATGGGCTGCACCTGAGATGGGACAGTATGATGTGCTGCACCTGAGGTGGGACTATGAAATATGTACTGCAAGACACTACTATGCGCTACCTCTCAGAGGGGGCAGCGCAATTTATGATGTGCTGCCTGTGAGATGGCACCGTAAAATGTACAATGTGCTGCACCTGAGATGGGACAGTATGATGTTCTGCACCTGAGATAGGACTATGCAATATGTACTGCAATACAGTACTATGTGCTACATCTGAAATGGGGCGGCGCAATGTATGTTGTGCTGCATGTGAGATGGAACAGTACAATGCACGATGTGCTGCATCTGAGGTGGGAACGTATGATGTGCTACATCTGAGAGGGGGTGGCACGATGTATGAAGTGCTGCATCTGAGATGCGACAGTATGAGATGGGACAGTAAAATGTGCTACACCTGAGATGGGCAGTACAATGTGTTGCACCTGAGATGGGCAGTACAATGTGCTGCACCTGATATGGGCAGTACAACGTGTTGCACCTGAGATGGGACAGTACAATGTGCTGCACCTTAGATGGGACAGTACAATGTGCTGCACCTTAGATGGGACAGTACAATGAGCTGCACATGAGATGGGACAGTAAAACGTGTTGCACCTGAGATGGGACAGTAAAATGTGCTGCACATGAGATGGGACAGTATGTGTTGCACCTGAGATAAGAGAGTACAATGTGCTGCACATGAGATGGGACAGTACATGTTGCACCTGAGTTGGGGCAGTACAATGTGCTGCACATGAGATGGGACAGTATGTGTTGCACCTGAGTTGGGACAGTACAACGTGTTGCACCTGAGATGGGCAATACAATGTGCTGCACCTGAGATGGGACAGTACAATGTGCTACACCTGAGATGGGACAGTATGTGTTGCACCTGAGATGGGACCGTACAATGTGCTGCACCTGAGATGGGACAGTACGTGTTGCATCTGAGATGGGACAGTACAACGTGTTGCACCTGAGTTGGGACAGTACAACGTGTTGCACCTGAGATGGGCAATACAATGTGCTGCACCTGAGATGGGAGAATACAATGTGCTGCACATGAGATGGTACAGTACGTGTTGCACCTGAGATAAGAGAGTATAATGTGCTGCACATGAGATGGGACAGTATATGTTGCACCTGAGTTGGGGCAGTACAATGTGCTGCACATGAGATGGGACAGTACGTGTTGCACCTGAGTTGGGACAGTACAACGTGTTGCACCTGAGATGGGCAATACAATGTGCTGCACCTGAGATGGGACAGTACAATGTACTACACCTGAGATGGGACAGTATGTGTTGCACCTGAGATGGGACAGTACAATGTGCTGCACCTGAGATGGGACAGTACGTGTTGCATCTGAGATGGGACAGTACAATGTGCTGCACCTGAGTTGGGACAGTACAACCTGTTGCACCTTAGATGGGACAGTACAGTGAGCTACACATGAGATGGGACAGTACAACGTGTTGCACCTGAGATGGGACAGTACAATGTGCTGCACCTGAGATGGGACAGTACAATGTGCTGCACCTGAGATGGGACAGTACAATGTGCTGCACCTGAGATGGGAGAGTACAATGTGCTGCACCTGAGATGGGACAGTACAATGTGCTGCACCTGAGATGGGACAGTACAATGTGCTGCACCTGAGATGGGACAGTACAATGTGCTGCACCTGAGATGGGACAGTACAATGTGCTGCACCTGAGATGGGACAGTACAATGTGCTGCACCTGAGATGGGACAGTACAATGTGCTGCACCTGAGATGGGACAGTACAATGTGCTGCACCTGAGATGGGACAGTACAATGTGCTGCACCTGAGATGGGACAGTACAATGTGCTGCACCTGAGATGGGACAGTACAATGTGCTGCACCTGAGATGGGAGAGTACAATGTGCTGCACCTGAGATGGGACAGTACAATGTGCTGCACCTGAGATGGGAGAGTACAATGTACTACACCTGAGATGGGACAGTATGTGTTGCACCTGAGATGGGACAGTACAATGTACTGCACCTGAGATGGGACAGTACGTGTTGCACCTGAGATGGGACAGTACAATGTGCTGTACCTGAGTTGGGACAGTACAACCTGTTGCACCTTAGATGGGACAGTACAGTGAGCTACACATGAGATGGGACAGTAAAATGTGTTGCACCTGAGATGGGACAGTACAATGTGCTGCACCTGAGATGGGACAGTACAATGTGCTGAAACTTAGATGGGAGAGTACAATGTGCTGCACATGAGATGGGACATTGTGATATTTGATATGCTGCACATGATGTTTTATGTACACAGGACCATACTATATGTTGGTCTTGGTCCTGTTCTAGTGTGCATAGTGTCCCCAAGAGCAACAATGAATTAGATTCAGTTCTCCAACATAATTTTTAGCGCCCCTCTTCTAAAGACTTCACTCTATATTAGGGATTAGTGAAATTGGAACCACCATTACAGCATATAGTCAGGGCCATATACGCTGTAACTGGGGTGGGGGGGGGGGGGGGACATGGCGCAATCCGAGGAGGTCTGAACACACCTCCCAAAAATAAATATAGTATTTCCTGTGAAGTGAGGCAGCATGCGCCATGTAGCCCTCAACCATGGGTAAATCCAGGAAGAATGAGGAGTGAACTGCGTGTTTGCTCCATAATATCACCCACCCAAACCCACACACACACAGTACCTCTGAGTATAGTTTGACTTATGGCTGAGAGCTGGAAGAAGTTGTGGGTAATATTGTACGGTTTATCTACTCAATGCGTTTCCAGATTTTTTTTTTGTTTTTTATGTGTTATTTAAGGAACATTTTCTTTCAAACTGATATGAAGATAACTCAATAAAATAAAAAAATATATTTTTTTCTGTCTTTTCAGTCCTGGTACCTGGGATAAAGCTCACAAGTTTCCATCCCCCACCTGACAGACCACCTGCCGCTTCCCATCTCTGTAACATGGAGCAAATTGGTGACAACACGGCACAGTCTCTTCGTCCCGGCGGAAGGGGAAGACTCATGTCAACAGCATAACAGCGAAAGAAAAAATCTTATGTGGCCGCATGGCAATGACCATTAATAATCAGCCTTATTTCTTTTTATAATTTTTTTTTTTTTTTTTTGGATTTCTCTCACCGTGGGGTCTGGAGAAAGTTTTGATGGGAAAAGTTGGGCTTCACAGCATTAGAAGTGTTTCATTGGTAGTGTAAACATTAGGTGGTTCTGGGTAGCCTTAGTCTGATGTTTTTTAATGACTTGCTGTAAAACACTTTCATCGTGAAGCCCGGCGTTTTCTGCTAAGCCACTCCTGTACATCCGCGGTTGCGATACTGCTTCTGGAGTTGTGACGGAGCAGGCCCATTCAATAAAGACTGAATGCACTCTTAAATATACATGTAAAAACTATAAGTGGATAGGAACTCCTGCTATGACCACACTACAATTGTTTTTCAGAGACTGCGGAAGTCGCCTAAAATTGTGTGATTTAAAAAAAAAAAATTGCCTATGTTTTGAGTGCTACTTCACCTGAAAGAAAGGATTTGTTAAAACACATGCAAAACGTGCAAGATCAATTTAGACAAACTGCACTTTTTTTTATTATTTTTATTTTTTTATTTGTTGACCCCCCTGCGGAAGTGATGACGTTATATTACAGGACACAACTGCGACAAAATGTTATCGGTAACATATCACAAAACGTCCGCCCTTCTTTCTGACAAGGAGTAGCCACATCCGAGATCCATGAGGAAGCTGTTAACATTTATTTACATTCGAGTTGCAGAACAATGGCAAAGGAAAAAAAAAAGTCCAGAACTTTTAATATTAACATAAAGGAAAAAAAAATGCTGCACTTACAAATAAGCTTTTTCTGAGACAAATTTTCAACAATTACACAGAAACGCAGAAACGGGGAAGATGGTCTGTTTTGACAGAAACTGACAGGAACCAATCAAAACAATCGTATTTGGATTGAGTAAAGTGCAATTTCATTGGATAGGTAAATATCTTTGTAAGATAGAGATTGTTGAAAATTCTATTTTTGTTTTTTAAGTCCTACCACCCCAGGACTCTAAATTATAGGGGTTAAAAAAAACAGCCTTGCAAAAGAAAGGGGAGCTATTTTTGCTTTTTATGTTTTTTATTGTTAAACTTGTATCCCTTAAAAATTAAGAAAATGTAAAAAAAAAAATATATATATATATTATAAAACATAATGGTGCTTTTACCACAATACGTTAACTACATTAAATGCTAAGTAATCATTTTCTGTTATCAAAGCACATAACTATAAAAAAAAACAACAAAAAAAACAAAACAAATCATAATACCTGTTAATTTTATAAGCTAAAGTCATTATTAGTGGGTATGCCAATTCAGTCAAACGCTACATTTCCCAATATAGGGTATAGTCAAACACCTCAGGATCTTTATTAATGTCCAGATTTTATCCATTTTTTTTTTCATCACTTATATCCTCTGGACTTTAAACATCAATTGATGGGGGGTGGGGGGGTGGTAGTTGCAGCACTTGCTGTACAAAAAATTGGGATATTGACTTTATGTATCACAAGTACTTAAAAAAAATAACTAAAAAGAAAAAAAAAGTCAAAAACAGAATTCATGTGACTTATTTTGTACCAGACAGTGGAGCATCCATTTTGCTTCCCATGCAAATTTAAGCGAAGTCCTATACTATACATATATTATATACTTTCTGTTTTGACAAATTTGTCAATCGGAAAAAAAAAACTTCTGTGCATGTTTAGTGTTAGTAACCATTTTTATATACTTAAAGTAGGATAAAGTAGAGTGCATTAAGACATTTTAATTCCTATTCCAGGCACCTGCCTTTTTACCCTCTCCCCCATACAGCCGAAAATGGAGCCAGCTTGGCCGTTTGGTTTTTTAGCAACGAAGGAGTTAAACCTTGCCTGTTCAGTCCAATTTGGAGGGCTTTTGCTACTGTCCTATACAAGTCCATTAAATTCTTGGGAAGACACTTTGCTCCTGGGTTGTTGTTTTTTTTTGTATTAATCCCCCCACCTGAACTTTTTATTTTATTTTTTTGAACGCATGGGAGGGCTTGGAATGTGGTCGCAGTATATTGCAGGCCTCTCTAGCAACCAATGGGTTATTTTGCACGGAAATGAAATGAATTCCATATCAATGTGCCTTGCCCTGGATAGCGATTATTTGTGGAATTGTTGCACATGTTCCTACATAGATAGCGGGAAGATGATTCCCGAGTCACGTGTTTTAGAGACACTTTTTTTTTCTTGTAAATGTGACTTTTACGTCGGACATTGCAGGCTTCACCGTGTAGGTAGGTAGTTTAGTTATTCCCCACCAGTAGGATTAGTGTGCTTTAGTCTTTTCGTGTCTGTGCTATTTTGCGTAGGAGATCAGTATTTTTTGGGAATATTTGCTGCATTGTGACAATTTATTTAGAGTCTTCCTTCTATTATTATTATTTTCCCTGATCAATGAAAAAATATGCAATACCTGCTTATATCATAGTAGTCAAAGCTTAGCAAATGTAATAGATTTATTTTATTTTTTTTTGTTTTTTTTTATTTGACCAAAGTTGGTGCTGTAATTGACGCAGTGTGTTAGGTGTTTTAGTCATTGTACCCTTGTGACTACAGATGCACATGCAGGAGGGAGATCTTAGAGAAGCAGTCAGACTGTGAAGCACTAAGCTATACCCTGCTTTGAGCAAATTTTGTTTTCGTGTGTGTGCGTGCGTGCGTGTGTATGTGTGTTACAACTGTTCCTATCACAAGCAAGCCTTAAAGAAAACCTGACTTCCTTTCCTTAAAACTCCCACAACCCTAATTTTATTAGCAGACAGCAATCAAATCATGTTCAATAGAAAAAAGGTCCTATTGCCCATTTTTATATGCACGTTTTTAAACTTCCAACTTCCGAAGAATTGTTTACCGGTTCTCTCTGTTTAAGGAAGAAAAAAAAGGATGAAATGTTTTTGGGAATTTTTTTCATATGTGTCTGATACGTGGTTGAGTAGTTGTGTTGAGTGAGTGTTAGTGATTTGTGTCCATTTTTCTGTAGCCAGCATCCTTTGCCTTCCCTATAGCACTTAGCTGGGCATTACCTTACGACATATGTGCACTAAAGGAGCAGCTTCTAGTGCTTCACAGTGAAGGGAAATGAAAGCCTAGACATATATTGTCAGAGCCTTGCTATAAGTCAAGGCATTACCAGTAAATTGGTTGTACATACTATACAAATGCACCCTTTTATAAGACATGCAAACTAAGCAATAGCTCTGGGCAGTTGTAGTAGATTATGTTTTTTTTTGTTAATTTTTTTTTATTTTTTAGAATTTTTTTGGTTTGTTTCTTAGTAAATGTGTTGTAGACCTGGCTGCGAAGAGAGAGAGAAAAAAACTGCCCACTCAGATATGCCATTTGTATGTTGTATAGTTTTAATGAGTACAATGATTTATTTCTACCCTATTTTATAATGCAGGACTTTTTGTAACATTGTTTAAATGAGGACAATTTTCTGTCAATATAGCCTTGCAGATTTTCTGATTGTTTCTTATAACGGAAGCGTTCTTAGACTTTTTTTTTTTTTTTTTTTTTTAGTTTTTTTGAAATTTTTTTCTAGGGTTTTGGAAAATGTATTTTCCTTTCTCTACCGGAAACTGGATTTAAGTTAAAACTTTCCAGTTTCCTGTTTGTATGTATTTAAATACAGTTTGTTTTCCTCCTCTTCTTTGGTATAGCATTTTTCCTATACTTGAGAAGTATGGGCCACTAAATTACCATTTTAAATGGACATTACAGGTATGATGTATTTTTATTTTATTTTTTAAGTGTTTTTTTTTCTTTCAATGATAGTCTGACTCCAAAATTAGGATTTCTGAAGAGTTTATCAGATTAAAAATGTTTTAAATGCTTTAAAACATTACGTAGATGGTCAAGGATGTAAAACAACAAACTTGTGTCAAGTATTAAATCCATGAAGTTACTTGTGTTCATTCTGCCACCACATTGGAAAAACAGCAGGAAAATCCATAGGTCATTTCTGTTTAGTTTTGGAAATATTAATATTTTTAGCATTGTAGCATTTGAATAATATAGAGTAAAGCTGGGTGTGCAGCATAACGATAAACACAAATCGCATCACATTTGGAAAGCTAGAAAAAGTGTATATAATTAAATACAATTTACATTTTTTATTTAATTTATGAGAAAATTGCATTTTTACAATTGCATTAAATGTGATACCTCCACTTTTACCCTATAAAAGCAGGCTAAACTTCCTGTACAGATATATTAAATATGAGCTGTATCAAATAATTCTATTCATTTCAATTCATTTAATTAAAACATTGCAATGTTAAAGTAATTTCTCAATTTCAAACTACAGGTTATTTTAATAATAACCATCCCCTCCAGCCATTGACATGCTCTCGAGTACTTTAGTAGTTACCAGAAACAAAAAAAAATCACCCTTAATTCTGATAAAAGAGCTCCAACATTTATGTTAATAAACTGCACCTGAATACAATTCTTAAAGTAAATTATAAAAAAATTTTTTTGTCCATGATTAAAATGAAACTGAACTTAGATGAAACTGAACTTAAAATTTAAATAAGTAAATATTATTTTGGGGAAGCAAAATCCCAAAATCAAATTAAAATCTATTCAAATATTCTGTATAAAAATATTCAAATATGGGGGAAAAAAATCTCCTGCTACGAACATGACGAACATGCTGCGTACTCCAAGTACATTTAAAATAAGCATAACAATAATATAAAATGGTGCAAAATCAGAGCATAGGGTATAGA
Source organism: Crinia signifera (assembly GCF_055691185.1). Classification (NCBI taxonomy): domain Eukaryota; kingdom Metazoa; phylum Chordata; class Amphibia; order Anura; family Myobatrachidae; genus Crinia; species Crinia signifera. Next base: position 165,091,045 of record NC_139224.1, read on the forward strand.
ACAATCCTGTATTTAGTTTAATGTTTATATTTGAGATGAACCTTTTTCTTTCTCTCCTTGAGTCACAAACTACGATAAATAGAACACTACAATATAAGTGGGCACAGTAAGATCTACCTACGGCACTGCCGTTACTAAATTCTTTATTTTATTTTTTTTTGCATGGACTCCTGTATTCCTAAATGCACTTTGCTATAATGCACATTTTAATCGTTCATTGAAAGAGATTATCAAACACTAATTTGCAGTGAGAAATCTCATTGTTTTTGTTTCTTTTAAACTAAATCCTGTTCTTTAAATAAGATTTTTTTTTTTTTTCAGAGCAAGAAAATAATAAAATTCTTTGTTATATCACTTTTTAGTAAATATCTCTGGCATTGCTGCACACTCTAGCCTAATTGAGTGGTTATTTCCAATTCTCCTCATTACTACGCTGCTCCGTATCCGGACACACACACACCATAGAACTTTCTCCATTCACCGTATCCAGTCATATCGCAGCAATATGCAGATCCCAAGGCTGGCTGTTCTTTAATCTTTGTTTGCAGCTTATAGTAACAGTGTTATTCTATTATTTTCTTTTTTTCCTGTTTGAAAAAAAGAGCAACACGAATGCTTTGACTAAAACAGGTTTTCCTTGTGGTGATTTACATACATACATACATACATATATAGATATATAAATACATATATATTTTTTTTAAAGACGTCGATCAATATTGTACTTTGCATTGTGTCTCTGGCAAAGAAGTGAACGCATTAGGGAAGGGAGGGTGGAATAGAAGGCCTCCACAGAACAAATTTTTTGGGAAAAAGAAAAAACTTGTCAGGATGATGTTGGCCAGGAGAGGCTCTGTGGCATGTGACTGGAAAACCGTGACATTCAATCTTACCACCTTCTTCCAGCTACCATGTTCTTGTTACGCCAGCGCGCAGTTACGCTCAGCCGTCAGAATAAAATTGTTCTGACATCTTGCAGATAACGCAGAGACCATTCTGTACCACTGGGCGTTGCAGCATTTTCTCATTTTTCAATTGAATTGTATGCAAATTGACATGGTGCTAAGGCGTCCTGGCTACTAGAGTAACCAGTATGGCAGATCCAACTCTCCTCTTCATCAATGTAAATGTATAGCAGTCTTTATCTGCATGGAAACTATGCACTAACCCAACTTTCGGTATCTATTTTAGTGTTCATTCTAGAACCCAGCATCTTCCGAAACAGTTATTCTTCCCTGCCTTGGGTGAAGCTATCTTCTGTGGTGCTTCTAGCATAGTGTGGTCTTTATTTCAGCACTGATATGCAGATTAGACCTGTGCTAGGAGTATCACAGCAGAGAGCGACACCACAGGCAGGTAGGGGGAACTGCACGGATTTTGGAAGATGTAGGTTTCTAGAATGAACATTATATTTTCCGTTGACTTTACCTTTCAGTCCTTGCCTTTTCCAGTCATTCTAATGAAAATGCCAGCTTTAGGACAGAATGATCTATTTAAAAACCAGCAAAATAACTATGAAATGTAGTGCCTGTGATACCTGTATTATATGCTCTTCTGAAATACGACGTACTTTCTACACCGTGAGCCTTTGCAGTCTATCAGGATCTTCTGATGTAAAATAACTATACAATAATTATGCATGCAACTCCATACCGCTTCGTCATTTCTATGATTAATACTTATGTTAGCCGGTTTTCTTTCTTGCACGATAAGTTTTTTATTGTATGTCACCGATAATGCAACTTTCTTGTCTTGAATTTTTTTTTTCCTGTGTGTTTCTCAGTATTTGGGTTTTATGAGGTATACATTGACTTAAATTCAGTATTACTTCTAGTTTTTACAATTTTTTATTTTTTTTTGCTTACATCTTATAAGAGATTGGTTTCTCTGTTTGGTTCATTATTACATCATTTTGCAAATTTCGAAATACAAAAAGTTTGCAAAGTGGGTACAACGCCCCCAGAGTTATCCTGGTTGAAACAAACGGGAGATAATATAAAAATAAAAAATACAGATGATTTCAGACACAAGTTATATATAAACCATATGTACATGTTTTTGTTGTTATTTTTTTCTTTTATTCAAATTATTATACTCTGTACAATCTTGGGCCTGATTCATGAAATATATAAACATATGTATCATTACATAATGCAATTTCACGTGTAATTGTGTTTTACCCAACTGCTAAAATACTGTATATTGTTATGTTATATGTAGCAGTCAATCTGGAATTTTCAGACAACCGTGTTTAAGGAGTGTGTTCTTACGTTTCATTTGCTCATAATGATTACTTTAATGTGAACAACATTGTATATCAGTTTAATGTACAGCACCTTGGTTCTGCAATTTATTCACCGCTTTTATATTTTCTCACTTGCTCGCAAAGTTTTCTCAACTTCCCTGTCCTTGTGCACTTTTTGCTTCTTGCTTGAGTTACCGCTTGTCTTCCTGCTAGGCCACTGGAATCAATGAAGCATTATAGTCCTTTTTGAAAAAATATTACAGGTTTAATCAATTGCCCTTTATTTTTGGACTTTTAACATTGTTTTATCAAGAATAATTAGTGTCCACAGCTTATTTAATAATTGTTTTATTGTACTTCATATTTAATATTGCCCACCCCATCAATTCAGCCCCGAATAGCAGCACTTAAATGCAGTCCACATATTTATATAGAAAATGTCATACATTGGCGAAATGAAGACTTTGACTTCATGACTCGATACAGTCACAACATATATTAGTTACTATTTATACCAACTTTGCAACATTTGTAACAAATATTTCCGCACTCTAAAAATATATCTACATTCAGATAAGGCACTTGTCCTCCGCTCTACAAAGTCAACCACACCGTACATTGTGAGCATAATTTAAGGGTGCGGGGAATGGGTGAAGACTGGAAGGAGGGGCTTCTTACACTTAGAGGTTTGCAATAGGAACAGAATCTTTGTTTGGTTTAATAAGTAGGAGCGATTTGTCAGCCGTGGGAATCCTCTATCCTTTGTTTTATCCCATTCTGGTTTTGTTTTGTTTTTTCATTTTGAGATCCTTAGCTCTTCATTGGATAAAGCACTGCAGCCAAGCTGGTTGTTGACCACGTTAGACCCTTAACGTTGTGTTTAATTCATCATCCCATAATAGGTGTTTTTATGACCTTCTGTTAATTATTCTGTGCCTGTGTTAAGGCAGTCACTGTTTTGATGAATCAGGCTCTATGCCTCTCCTATCTTGTATTGACTCAATGCTTGTTATAAGTTTCTTTTTTACTGTGTTCTGTGAAGAAAAGAAAAAACTAATTGGTTAAGAATCACTTTGGGCATCAATTGTTACCCAACTAAATCTCTGCAGGTTTATTATTATTATTTTTTTTTTTTTTTTTTTGAGCTGGTGTGTGGATTAGTTAACTTGTACTCAGCCATTAGTGCAACCAACTCTCACGTTACAATACAATTACTGGAAGCGAATTACTGCATTTCCTATGCAACAGAAAAGGAAAATAAAAAAATTGCTAATGCTAACAAGTCGTTCTGGTGTTTCTTTTTTAAAGTAATTTTTTATTGAGTGGAGCAAATGACCTTTACCCAATGCCGTTACCGTGACAGGGCTCAAGTGGTTCTTGTTTCATGCGTTTTATTTTAGACCCTACACAGGCACCATACATCCCACCATACTTTCACATTTGTGAAATGGGAGAGATGGACGTGTCCTTTTATAAAAAAAAAAAAAAAAACAAGGGGTGTGGTTGTGTCACATGACCATTGCTAGATCATTAATGGGCATTACCTGGCATGTCAAGCAACACCCACTTTACATTGTTGCCGCGACTTGCACAAAGGACATCTCCCACATCCTGTCAAGTCCCGTCGAGATGAGAATAGATGAAAGGTATGTCCACATGCAGTCTGGGAAGCCATTTTGTGAAGTGAACTAATATAACAACAGTCAACAAGGAATATTTGAGTAAATGCGATATACTGTATGTGCCATTGGGAGGGTGTCTATATATAAACATATATCCTGACAATCAGTGATAGCCTCAGATTTCAGGTAAGCAGAGAGGAACCAGTACTTACATTTGTTAATGATATATTCTTAATAATAGCTGTACAGACAAAGGAGTCTGTATTGTTACAGTACCTCTGGTGTGGAGGTCAAATTTCACATAGGCTCCTGGTGCTTGAATACAATGGAATTGGTAAATATACTGTATATTACAAATACTGACATTTTTTTGTTGTTGTTGCGGGGATGGGAAATTAGAAAAAAATGTGCCTAGAAGCAAATTTACATAATTCATTTTCAGGGAAAAAAAAGATCAAGGCACCTTACAAAAATCGTGAATATAATACAGAGGTTTAGGATTTGCAGAATGCACAGAAACATTTAAAATATTACCGAGACGAGGCAGACATTTTAGGGTATCCGTCCCAAGGATTATTCATCCTACCTACGAGGTTAACAAGTGAGGCAGCCATCTTGTGCACTCTATATAAGTTGCACTGTACAAAACAGCTGGAAGAGACCGACTGCTGCAGGATACTTAATTAAGATACATGATCCTTTCAGAGTCTGACAAGGCAGCCATCTCGTGTGCACTACATATGTTACACTTTGCAGAAAAGGCGATATGTAATAGCATCGATCATCATACCAGGCAAGACAGCCATCTTGAGTGCTCTTCATATGCTACAATGTGGAAGATCAACAATACATGTAAATTATACAGTCATGGAAAAAATTAAAAGTGATTAACAGGACACCCACTGCAGAAATCTATCTAGGTGTTGCTCATCCTGCCAATAAAAATACCAGATGAAGCAGGCATCGTAACCTAGGTTACAGGAGCCAGGATGAACAGTAAGTGTGATAAACCCCTTCAGAACACCAAGAAGTGGCCAGAATGGGGGCATCATGGGATAGTATGGAGAAATATATAAAAGTTGACATACTGCACAATGAATGAAATTATAACAGCTGCCCCCTATTCTAGTGCTGTTCCCTTCTAGTGCTCATGTACTGAAGGTGGCCATACAAGTCTTAAGGTGGCCATACACACGCAGATTTATCTTCAGATCTGTCTGGTTGGAACAAAAACCTTGTTATGGATGAGAGCAAATGACCGTTGACAATTTGCTTGGAAATGCTGGAAAACTGACAAACTGTCACTCATCCATAACCATGTTTTTGTTCCAACCAACCAGATCAGAAGATAAATCTTAAGGAGCCCATAGACGCTCCATTTTCACCGGCTCCGTTTTGTACTATGTGATGCGCGCTCCCGCGCATCACATAGTACGGTACAAAAAGTATGTGCTGCACATACTTTTTGTACTAGGTACACATCGGATCGCAGTGCATGCACAAGGCATGCGATCCGATACGATGTGTACTATGAAAGTACAAAACGGACCGTGTATGGGCACCTTAACCCTGCAACTTGAGTCTCACATTATCTTCTGCTACCAAAGAACATTGGTTTTATTTCTTGCCGTGTAAGTAGACCATCGCTACTACACCATGGGGCTGCTTCAGGACTAAATTCATCCCCTGTCCGATGGTGGGGCTACTGCACATGCTCGCTGACACTGCCTGACTGAACACAGGCATGCTTTTACCTGCTAGGGCCGGGCACATGACGTTCGTGCCCACCCCGGTCTCACTTAAATCCGTGCAGCGGCCAAGCAACTCCTGGGTCACGCGGCAGCTGCGAATGCCACGGAGAGGAGGAAAGATCATTCGATGGTGAGTAACTATCGAATGAGTTTCCGGGTGTGTTCGGTGCGGTGGCATTAACCTACTTCTTAGGCTTCGAACACACGCAGCCCAGTGAGAAGGTCTGAATCGGGCCCCATGTGAGCCTGGACTATCACTGTGGATGTTATTACAGATACCGGCCATGATGACCTGTCCGACCAGTCTGGTTTATACGGATGAAGTTTCGGGAAACAGCCAAATGTAATCTCAGCACCAACGGGATACGGTCAATGAATTGACCTCGTGATGGTCGACAGTCATGAGGATGACACCGTTAGGTTGACATACTGCAAGATCGACAGGTGTCTGTCAACATGGCTCAAGGTCAACAGTCAAAAGGTCGACATGAGTCATGCAAGGGAATGCAGTGCACTTAAAACTTTATCCATGTCGACTTTGTCAACATTTGGGTAAAAAAATAGTGAAAAACCCCCATGTCAACCTTTTGACGGTTGACCTAACCCATGTCGTCCTAACGCATGTGTCGACCATGTCCCATGTCGACCTTGCACTGTGTCAACCTAATGACTGTTGACCATCATGAGGTCCACCCAGTGATCCCATTCCGCACCAACACACGGTTCTGCAAGCTCTGGAACCATGACTTCTGTCTCCTACCAAACCCTCCAAGACCCATTGTCTCTCTTGGCCTGGTCATGTACAGCAGTGGTTCTCAACTTTGGTCTTCAAGGACCCCCAACAGTTCATGTTTTACGAATCACCTGACAGGTGCACTCATTATACACTGACGTATTTTAAAAGATCCTCAGTTGAAGCTTATTATTTTTACTTGTGATTCTGTGTGGAGACCTGAAAAACATGGACTGTTGGGGTTACTTAAGGACGAAGGTTGAGAACCACTGATTTATAGTATTATGGGGACCTTATTTTACCCTTCCTTCCTTTCCCCACTTGCTTAAAATATAAAATTAACAGTCGTACAGTATTTGACTTAATTTATTTTGAATGACTCAACGCCTGATTGATTACCTCTGACTGACACAAACAAGGGCTCCATGGTATTAGTGCTTCAATTAATAACAACTAATTAGAGGCAGAACAGGGAGCTGCCTGTTATTCAGTCATGTAGTTTATACCAACAGATCACTGACTATTAAATACTGGGGGAAATATAACACACAGGATTTACCAAGTTACAATCTTTATTTTGTCTTTCCTACCTGAAATGTTAATTTCACCATAGTAAATCACTTTAGTGCATAGACTTCCTATTAGTGGTCCCACCATATACCCCAACCTACAGTCGCTATTGCAACCTGGCGTTGTACTTGTCATGGCGTTATATATTGTACAGTATATTCTGAGAGTAGAGTCAATTGCAGTTTCCAGACAGCAAACCCTGATCTTAGTGTAGGTGGACAGTGGGGATGCAGTCAAAATCCCGACGGTCAAAATCCCGACGGTCAAAATACCGACAGCAATTGACAGAAAGTCAAAATCCCGACATGGTCAAAATCCCGACATTTAAAATCCCGACATGGTCAAAATACCGACAAGGTCAAAATACCGACATTTAAAATCCCGACAAGTTCAAAATACCGACACATAGAATGTAGACAGGTGAAAAAGTCAACATGACTTTCGGGCGACAGGTCGCGAGGTCGACATGGGTTTTTCACTGTTTCTTGACCCGACATGTGCCGACAGGCGGTATTTCATGCCCTACCATCCACTAGGGCGTGGTGGGAGAATAAAATAGTGTGCCGAGCGTAGCGAGGCACCGTGCCCGAAGCATTGCGAGCGCAGCGAGCTATGCGAGGGGCTGCGGTTGACTTCCAACTGTGTCCATGTCGACTGTGTCGACATTCAGGTAAAAAAACTGTGAAAAGCCCATATCGACCTCGCGAGCTGTCGCCCGAAAGTCATGTTGACTTTTTCACCTGTCTACATTCTATGTGTCGGTATTTTGAACTTGTCGGGATTTTAAATGTCGGTATTTTGACCTTGTCGGTATTTTGACCATGTCGGGATTTTAAATGTCGGGATTTTGACCATGTCGGGATTTTGACTTTCTGTCAATTGCTGTCGGTATTATGACCGTCGGGATTTTGACCGTCGGGATTTCATACCGAATCCGGACAGTGTCACACTCAGAGCGTATTGCCTCTGTGCAGAATACATTGATGGTTATGTATTTTTGACTACATGTTGTTTTATAAGGGTTGGGCCAACAACACCGCTGTCTACACAAGCACACCCGGATCTAGGCTAACCTAGGGGCTCTATGGAAGATGTCAACCCATCATTACTACCAGGGGCGTAGCTAAGGGTTCATGGGCCCTGGTGCGAAAGGTCAGCTTGGGGCCCCCCTACATACAACAAAATCTACACGTCCCAGCATGCCCTGCCACAGATTTTAGATAATGGATTTCTAATTTCTATACCCCGGGTATATTATGTAGCACATACACTGTATACAGCAATATGTACTGTGGGTATATCCCTCTTATATTCTCACACTGGTGTAGTACACATCACCAATTATATACAAGGCTGATATATACTCATATTTATCAGTATAGAGCCCAGTGCTGATGCCCATCTACACCATAATAACTGCTATATTAGAGGAATAATACTGTGCCACAGGGGCCACACACTGCTGGTAACAAGCCTATGGCTGAGGGTGGGACAGGGCCCCGGTCGCTGTATTGGGATATATAGTTATGAGGTCCCCCCTCAGCCTCAGCCCCACAGCAGCACACGTGTAAGGCCGGGAGGCGCCGTGTCCCCACCAGCAGCAGCAGCAGCTCCGGGCGTCACATAGAGACACTGTGTATCTATGTCACCCGCTCCTCCCTATCCCGCACCCCTGTCTATGGGGACACTCACCAGCCGGCACCACCTCTCACCCGGACACAACAGCAGGTCACACACAGTGTGTGTTTCCGCGAACTTCCGGTATCTGCGTTCCACTCTGCTTCCGGCTTTTGCGGTCCAGGCTTCTCTACTTCCGGATTGTGCGTTTCAGCGTATTGCCGCGTGACGTCGGCGCGACGCACGCGGGCCCGCAAAGCAGCACTGGGAACGGGAGCGTTCTGTTCCCTTCCCTCTTCCAGGACAGTGGCGGGGGTTGGGCCCCCTGGCTCAGGGGCCCGGTCGCATCTGCGACCGCTGCGACCCCTGTAGCTACGCCACTGATTACTACCTCTACATGATGACTGGTTTCTACTGACTGCGCACATGAGGATTTGGTGGAATTGTGGACTTATACCCCTTTCAGATATACACGAAAAATCCCAGTTTTTTTTTACATCAACCCGGGACTAGTGTATGTCTGAAAGGGTCTTCCCAGAATTTCAATCCTGGATACTAAGCACCTGCAATTGAATCGGCTCACTAACATCCCGGGATCGAAACCATAGTTGCCTACCCTCCTGCATTCTGCAGGAGACTCCCTGAAATAACAGCACTCTCCCTCATTAGTCTAGCAATCTCCCTCATGTCACCTGGCCCACATTACACTATTATATTTTTGGGGAAAAAAGGAATGATTTACATTGAATCATCAGCGCCATTTCCCAGCACTTTACCAAGTATAGTATCTCTTACTAACTGCATTGGGGCTCATCTACATTTGGATATAACTAATTTTAGAAGATTCCTCTCAGATGTAGCAGTACACAGCCACGCTTCTAGGTGCCACGTTCACAATCTCTTTTCACAATCTCTCCATATATGGAACTAGACACGCTCTTTGGGTGGAGAATGACACGCCCCCTCACTGGGGCGCTGTGCATAATTCTGCTACCAACTATAATCTCCCTGAAACTAGTTTTCAAAAGTAGATAAGTATGATGGAACCTGGAGTGAAATCCCGGGTAGTATGTGTGAAATGGTTATTCGAGTAGCCCCATTAAATGTGCAAAAAGTATTTTCAGCGTACACCTTTATTTTAATAAGAACAATCATGGGGGTCATTAATCTCAGTGCCTATCTAACGTGTGATGATTAAAAGCAACTATCCTAGCACCTGATGTGTGTGACCTCTAGCATGTACTGTATATACATTCACATTTCAAAACTTACAAACTAAACCTGAAATAAAGACTCGGAGACTTAGGTTTGGCAGAAATTGTTAGCTGATTTATATTAGCACTTTTAACCCCTTCCCGACATTTGACGTACATTTACGTCATGGTCGGGAAGTACTTCCCGACACATGGCATAAATGTACGTCATGGTTTCTAACTGTCACTGCGTCTATAGACGCGGTGACAGTTAAGAGATGTCTGCTGTCCCTGACAGCAGACATCCCCCCTCGCCGCCCAGGGGGGGCAGGGGTGCCCCCCCCCGGTCGGCGATCGCTGTGATTGGCTGTTCAAATCTGAACAGTCAATCACAGCGTTTCCTGTGTTACCGGCGGCTAAGCCGCTCGGTAACACAGAAAACGGTGGTGATCGGTGCAGCACCGATCACCACCGAGCGGCAGCACCCCCCTCCCACCCGCCGGGCACTCACCCGGCAGCAGCAGCAGCTCCCCCGGCTCCACCGCTACGTCCGGAGCGCACGCTGCGCTCCCCTCCTCCCCCCTCCCCCCCGCAGCAGCAGCAGCAGCAGCATCATGCTGCTGCTGGAAAAGTTAAAAATAAAATAAAATAAAAAATAATGTGCAAATGTGTATATATATATATATATATATATATATATACACACACATATATATATATATATATATATATATATATATATATATATATGTGTGTGTATATATATGTATATATATATGTATATATATATATATATACACACATATATATATATATATATATATATATGTGTGTGTGTGTGTGTGTGTGTGTGTGTGTGCGTATACCGCACCGATCACCAACGATCGCCAGCCCCCCCCCCCCTCCCACCCGGCAGCCCCCCTCCCTCCCACCCACCCGGCTGCCGCAGCGCCAGCACCCCTCCCACCCCCCCGCCAGCCGCAGCGCCAGCCCCCCTCCCAAAGCTGGTGACCAAAATGGGGTCACTTGTGGGGGGGTTCCACTGTATTGGTGCTTCGGGGGTCTTGCTAATGCGACATAGCACCCGCCATTCATTCCACCACCAAAAATCACTCCTTCCCTTCTGAGTCCTGCCATGCACCCAACTGGTATTTTTTGGTCACATGTGAGGCATTGCCGTACCCGGGAGAAATTGGGGCACAGATTTTGGGGTGCTTTGTCTCCTTCATTCCTTGTGAAAATTAAAAATTTTGAGCCAGAACTGCATTTTTGTGTAAAAAATTAAATTTTTTTACACAAAAATGCAGATCTGGCTCAAAATTTTTCATTTTCACAAGGAATGAAGGAGACAAAGCACCCCAAAATCTGTGCCCCAATTTCTCCCGAGTACGGCAATGCCTCACATGTGACCAAAAAATACCAGTTGGGTGCATGGCAGGACTCAGAAGGGAAGGAGTGATTTTTGGATTTTGCAGCACAGATTCTGGTTGAATGACCCCTGAAGCACCTATACAGTGGAACCCCCCCACAAGGGACCCCATTTTGCAAACTACACCCTTCAGGGAATTCATCAGGGGGTATAGTGTACATTTCAAACCCCCAGGGGTTTCACCAACTTTGATACAACTGGGCAGTGAAAATGAAAAATTACATTTTTTTACACAAAAATGCAGTTCTGGCTCCAAATTTTTCATTTTCATAAGGTACGAAGGAGAAAAAGCACCCCAAAATCTGTGCCCCAATTTCTCCCGAGTACGGCAATGCTTCATGTGTGACCAAAAAATGGCAGGACTCAGAAGGGAAGGAGTGATATTTGGATTTTGCAGCTCAGATTCTGGTGGAATTTTGGTGGGTGCTATGTCGCTTTAGCAAGACCCCCGAAGCACCAATACAGTGGAACCCCCCCACAAGTGACCCCATTTTGCAAACTACACCCCTCAGGGAATTCATCTAGGGGTATAGCGTACATTTAAAACCCCCAGGGGTTTCACCAATTGTGGTACAACTGGGCTGTGAAAATGAAAAATTACATTTTTTTACACAAAAATGCAGTTCTGGCTCAAAATTTTTCATTTTCACAAGGAATGAAGGAGACAAAGCACCCCAAAATCTGTGCCCCAATTTCTCCCGAGTACGGCAATGCCTCACATGTGACCAAAAAATACCATTTGGGTGCATGGCAGGACTCAGCAGGGAAGGAGCGATATTTGGATTTTGCAGCACAGATTCTGGTGGAATGAATGGTGGGTGCTATGTCGCATTAGCAAGACCCCCGAAGCACCAATACAGTGGAACCCCCCCACAAGTCACCCCATTTTGCAAACTACACCCCTCAGGGAATTTATCTAGGGGTATAGTGTACATTTCAAACCCCCAGGGGTTTCACCAATTTTGATACAACTGGGCTGTGCAAATGAAAAATTACATTTTTTACACAAAAATGCAGATCTGGCTCAAAATTTTTCATTTTCACAAGGAATGAAGGAGAAAAAGCACCCCAAAATCTGAGCCCCAATTTCTCCCGAGTACGGCAATGCCTCACATGTGACCAAAAAATACCAGTTGGGTGCATGGCAGGACTCAGAAGGGAAGGAGTGATTTTTGGATTTTGCAGCACAGATTCTGGTTGAATGACCCCTGAAGCACCTATACAGTGGAACCCCCCCACAAGTGACCCCATTTTGCAAACTACACCCTTCAGGGAATTCATCAAGGGGTATAGTGTACATTTCAAACCCCCAGGGGTTTAACCAATTTTGATACAACTGAGCTGTGAAAATGAAAAATTAATTTTTTTCATTTTCACAGCCCAGTTGTATCAAAATTGGTGAAACCCCTGGGGGTTTGAAATGTACACTATACCCCTAGATGAATTCCCTGAGGGGTGTAGTTTGCAAAATGGGGTCACTTGTGGGGGGGTTCCTAACTTTTAGCATCTTATGGTGCCTAGAAACCTACATGGTGCCTAAAAAATAATCTCATAAAAAGGAGGCTCCAAAATCAAGTAGGTGCTCCTTCTATTATGAAGCCTGTGGTTTGGTCACCGTGCACACTAGGGCCACATATAGGATATTTATGAAAACAAAAGAATTGGGGGAATCAATTTTTAGTCACATTTCTCTAGTAAAATCTACTGTATTCGTTAGAAAAATGTATTAAAATTGAAACTCTGCAAAAAAAAAGAAATTTTGAAATTTCACCTACACTTTGTTTTAATTCCTGTGAAACACCTAAAGGGTTAACAAACTTCCAAAATGCTGTTTTGAATACTGTGAGGGGTGCAGTTTTTGAAATGGCATCATTTATGGGGGTGTCTCACATACAAGTCCCTCAAAGTCACATCAGAACTGAACTGGTCCCTAAAAAAATCAGTGTTTGAAATTTTCTTGAAAATTTGAGAATTTGCTATTCATATTGTAAGCCTCCTAGTGTCCCAAAAAATTAAAAGGAAGTTGAAATAATGATGTCAACATAAAGTAGACATATGGTCTATGTTAGTTATTCACTATTTTGAGTGGTAAGATTATTTGTCTCACAAGCAGAAAATTTAACATTTTGCAAATCGCAAAATTTTCCATTTTTTTCCGACATTTTGGTATTTTTCACAAAAAAACACAGACTGTATCGACGAAAATTTACCACTAACTTGAAGTACAATGTGTCACGAGAAAACAATCTCAAAATCACTGGGATAAGTAAAAGCAAAAAAAAGTTATCCCCACTTAAGTGAGACATGTCAGATTTGAAAAAAATGGCTCTGTCAGGAACGCAAAAACTAGCTCTGTCAGGAAGGGGCTAAGCTAGATTAATTTATTAATAATTAATTAATGGTGGCCCAGAAAGAACGGCTAATTAATTAAGCTCCACCCACACAATCTGCATATGTAATCAAGCCTACCCTACAGCTAACACTGCCCTCCCCTAAGTCCTTATTGGACCCCCCAGTCACATGCTTCCCAAGGTCGCACAACAGCCTTGGATGTTTAACCCACTCCATGTCTATTGCAGACATTATGTTATTCTTTATACAGTAGCAAATGTTTCCTCTGATTGGGATATGTGGTTCATCATGTAATGTGTACGTTTCAGGGTTAACCAAGATAAAACGAGGCACTCCAAGGGGTTAACCCAGTTATCCCTAATGATCTCGCAGGTGTGAGTTATGGCGGCGGCTTGATACTCCGTAGAGGTCCAATTCAGGCCGATTTCAGCCCGTGAAGGGTACGAGTTCGGGTGCCGTTGCCAGCGTTAAAATGCAGCAACAACGGAACACCTCACCTTTCACAAACAATAGGAATTACCAGCAAGTATGTTTAGATAAACAAGAGCACCCAACTCGCACCTTTTGTGGGCTGAAATCCACCCAAATTCACACAAAATTTCTTGGACCTCTATGGGGTAGTGAGCACTTCTGTGCAACTTTGGGGTGCCATAAAGTAAGGCTGCTGCCACAAAGATCTTGTGGGTCTAAAGCAAAACTGGATGGACCCCACTGTCTCTGGATGGACCCAAAAGTCATGGACAGTATTAGAGAGGAGAGGGCCCGTGTGCGGGATCCGAGAGCGCCCTCAGCTCTAAGTCGGCCTATTCCTTAGTTCCCAGGAAAAGAAGAAAAAGCTGTAAAAAGTTACTTATGTAATAATGTCAAACCAGAGGAGACATGGTATTTAAATCCTGTTATTTCTGAAATGGGAGACATTGGGGGGAAACATGACTAACCCCTAGGAAAGCGTAATATACTTTTCCTGCCAAGAAGAAACCAAAGTTGATCTATTTATTGGTTACAGCCATCCACAACATTGTATTAATTGTTGAGCATTTTGATGGGTAGTTAGCACTCGGGTATTAATGAAAATAGCAGCACTTCATTTTAAAATGAAGTGCTTGGCCGTTCGGCGGAATGAGCTGATAGATTGTGGCAATAAATCTGTGATGGAGATTTATGCGACAGTAAGTCAAGCAGTGGCCTGTGGGCTTAACGCTGATCAGTAACTCACAGAGAGCATTGCCTGATCTGCGGAAACCAGGGGCCTTTATTAAACTGTTCCAGGATTATTTTAAGACGTGTCTCACCTTTATTAAATGGCATCGAATAATGGGATTGATATCCCGGTTGCCATTATTTTACCTTTCTAAGATTTCTTTTTTTCCTCTCCTTAAAAACCGGTTGTCCAGGTTAAAAGTGCATTTTTGTGACGCCATAGGGGTTTTATAGCTGTCCGTTACCATGGTAACAATGAGTCGCATATGAGCCCGTACTTGGATGCGTCTAAACATATACCTTAATAGACTTAACTCAAACATAGAATTTCAAGCCATATAAGAAACACTTGGACCATCTACACACTACGGTTCATTTTGTCGGGGACAAATTAACCTACCAGTATATGTTTGGAGTGTGGGAGGAAATTGGAGTACCCGGAGGAAACCCACGCAAACGCAGGGAGAATATACAAACTCCGCACAGTTAGGGTCATGGTGGGAATTGAACCCATGATCTCAGCGCTGTGAGGCAGCAATACTAAACATTACACCATAGAGGCTGGCTCTGTCTGACTGGTTTAACAATGAGAAAATTACGTTGTTTTTTTTCTTTCAAACAATGGGACAAATTTCTATTGGCCTGGATGACCTTTGGGGCTCGAAGCGGTGGTGGAGGGTAGCCGGGCACCATGGGGGCGCAGGTTCTCTTTCTGTAGATTCCATGCAGTCTGGGTGTCCGCAGGGAAACTGCTGAAAACGTCTCTCCAAAAATGGCCACCACCTCAGAGGAGAGGGATCCTACTGGACCTCTAGCATCTGTCAGAGAAGCAAAGGGTGTACAGGACTACCCGGAGGCTGGTTACCAGGGCCCAGGTCTGATGGATGGGCACATTTAGGGTCCCCGTTACCTGGCACCACAGCTCTTCTCCCAGCACATGTTGCTGTGTGCTGGTCTGCAGTGTTCTTCTAAAGCTACGGAATAACACTGTACGGATAGTGTAATGGTTAGCATTACTGCCTCACAGCACTGAGGTCATGGGTTCTATCCCCACCATGTGTTATATATACGGGGCAGTACGGATGGTGTAATGGTTACATTACTGCCTCACAGCGCTGAGGTCATGGGTTCTATCCCCACCATGTGTTATATATACGGGGCAGTACGGACGGTGTAATGGTTACATTACTGCCTCACAGCACTGAGGTCATGGGTTCTATCCCCACCATGTGTTATATATACGGGGCAGTATGGATGGTGTAATGGTTAGCATTACTGCCTCACAGTGCTGAGGTCATGGGTTCTATCCCCACCATGTGTTATATATACGGGGCAGTACGGACGGTGTAATGGTTAGCATTACTGCCTCACAGCACTGAGGTCATGGGTTCTATCCCCACCATGTGTTATATATACGGGGCAGTACGGATGGTGTAATGGTTACATTACTGCCTCACAGCGCTGAGGTCATGGGTTCTATCCCCACCATGTGTTATATATACGGGGCAGTACGGATGGTGTAATGGTTAGCATTACTGCCTCACAGCACTGAGGTCATGGGTTCTATCCCCACCATGTGTTATATATACGGGGCAGCACGGACAGTGTAATGGTTAGCATTACTGCCTCACAGCACTGAGGTCATGGGTTCTATCCCCACCATGTGTTGTATATACGGGGCAGTACGGACGGTGTAATGGTTAGCATTACTGCCTCACAGCGCTGAGGTCATGGGTTCGATTCCCACCATGCCTCTAACTGTGCAGAGTTTGTATATTATCCCCGTGCTTGCGTGGGTTTACTCCGTGTACTCTGGTTTCCTCCCATAATCCAAAAATATACCGGTAGGCTAATTGGCTCCCAACAAAAATTAACCGTGTGCGTGTATATGTAATAGGGAATATAGATTGTAAGCTCCACTGGGGCAGGGATTGATGTGAATGTTCAAATATTCTCTGTACAGCGCTGCGGAATATGTGTGCGCTATATAAGAAACTGTTAATAAATAAATAAATAAAGGTGCATACACACTACAATTTTTTTTACCAATTTCGTTGAAAGACATTTCCCTTGAACCCAGTGTCCTGGACGAAAGATGTTGGTGAAAGATATTGACGAAAGACGAAAGATCTAGCTACAGTTTATAGGCTCTTTTTGAAAGATATCCAAATTGAACTGCGTGCACAGTTGCCGAACAACCTTGATGAACAACTGGCGGGTATGTGCACCATCATTCATTGTTCGTCACAAACGCAGAGATATTTTGACCAATTTCGTTCAGAATGGCCGAAATGAATGAAATTGGTCAAAAAAGTTGGTCAAGAACATTGTACAGTGTGTATTCACCTTAAGAGTGCAATTAGGCCAAGCCACCTGAAAAGTACCTGGGCCCAGCCTGGCTCTCTACAGCAGTGATTTTCAACCTTTTTTAGCTCGCGGCACACCGGACAGGACTTTGAAATTGCCAAGGCACACTAACAGTTTTTAATCAAATATAATACATATAATAGCAAATATTGACATATAGTTAATAATTTGTGATGCGATTTTCCTACGCAGAATAGCCCACTAAGCAATTTGCTTAGTGAGTGCCCTGCTAGGAAACAAGTACCAAACAAAATTTACATTATGCCACCAGGATTAAACCCAAAATTTACGTTATGCTACACAGATTGAGCAAACATTCACGTTATTCCACACAAAAGAAGCTAAAATTTACATTATGCCACATGGATTGAGCCAAAATTTACATTATGAAACACAGATTGATCCAAAATTCAAATCAAGCCATACAGATTGAGCCAAAATTCACAAAATAAAATTCACGCTATGCCACACAGATTGAGCCAAAATATGTTATGCCGCACAGTTTGAGACAAAATATACTTTTTGTCACATAGATTGAACCTAAATTCACATGTGGCATACCGTGAATTTTGATTGGGGGGGGTTGCAGGGGAAAAGATGGCGGGGTGACACAGGGACAGAGACAGTGGGGTGATGCAGGGACAGAGATGATGGGGTTAGGAAGGGACAGAAACGGGGTGACACAGGGACAATGGGAATGCAGGGACAGTGAACCTACCTGTGGTCCAGCAGGGGCAGGGCTTCTGCGGCTGCGGGGATGATAGCCAGGCACCCTCCACGTGGGTACATGGTGGGGCTCTGACAGCAGCATATAGCGTGGAAGATAGCCGTGGTGCTGCAGCAGTAGCGAGAATGACAGATGCTCGGCATGGCAGCATGGATGACAGCCGGGCGCCGGCTCCGGCAGCAGTGCTACGGGTCAGGGGGGCTTTTTACATCCCCCTGCCATCCCACACTCACTTGCTGCTGGCCATATGAGAATAGGTGCCAGGGGTTTGCCTGTTGGCCCATCCAAAGTGACCCAGGCACCAGCGGCTGCCTGCCAGTGACTCCCGCAGGTACTATACAAGGAAAGCATGGGGGGGAGCGGGGTATGCGACCTGAGGAAGTGAGTAGACGGAAAAGCCTTTCCTCTCCTCCGAGTCTTCTGGCCGCCCGCAGCATAACGCAATCATAATGTATAGCTGCACCGTTACTCCCAGCAGGCATTGGTACACTGCCCTGAGTGCCCTCGCCTCCGGGTCTTCTGGCCGCACCTCTGCATGCAATAATGAGTCTGACTCATTAGTACCGCTGCGGCGCTACTAGCCGCTTTAGCGCGACAGGCATTGTTACACTGAACTGGCTGCAGCGACGCTCCACCAGCTGCTCCATATTAAAAAAGTAAAAGTGTCAGCAATGACAGGGGGGGCACGTACCCCCGTGCCCCCCCCCCCCCTGGATCCCCCACTGAGCACGTCCCAGCGTCGGCTCCACAGGACAGTGCCGACCGCTGGATGTCACTATACACAGTGACAGCGCTGCCACCCATGATCTTGATTTTGTGAGCCGCCGTGACCTGCGGCCAGGCGGCACACCTGACAACTGGCCGCGGCACACTAGTGTGCCGCGGCACACCGGTTGAAAATGACTGCTCTACAGCCTTCCCAGACAGTAAACCCCAGTCAACAAGCAAAAATGTAATACCTAACGAGCCCCATCCCACTGTGGATGGGATCGGAGTTTGTATATACAAATGTATATACAAATGTATATACATACTAATGCAATTTACGTGAGCAGCCTCCTGAGGCTTCGCTGTGCTGGTCACTCATGATGTGCGCAGCAGCTGATCACAGCTACTGGTTTCTGCTCTCACCCCAGTAAGTCCCAGATCTCTTGTAGCTGTCGTATCGGAGATATCTGCCGCAGCCCCCAGTTTTCATGGCTATTTTAAATCAGTTTGACAAGTTAGGGAATAATAAAAATGTGAAGTTTGTATGTTCTACCCGAGTTTTCTCCGGTTTCTTCCAACACTCCAAAAATATACCTGTAGGTCAACAGGTGGGGCAGATGTAACAGGTGCAGTCAATGCTGTGTTTCGCAGTATCTGGTCAACAGTGATAAGGTAGACATTTAATTGGTCGACCACTATTGGTCGACGTATATTAGGTCTATTTGGTCGAAATGATGACATAATAATGTCAGCATATGGTCAATGTGTGTTTTTACTTGGACTACGAATGGGCTTGAAGCTTGGGGAACGAAGCGGTATACTAATTGGGGGTCCATGTGCTTCATAAAAAAATCATGTTGACCATTTTCATGAAGATATTTCTCCTGTGACTACCCTTTTTCCATGGTGATCTTGTGCTCCCCAACCTTTTGCGGTCCACCTAGATACAGTCGACTGTATGACCAAACCCGTTTCTCGCTTAGGTGGTTGTGTTTGCAATATGGCAGTGAAGCTTCTTGCCCTTGGGCACACAGGAGTTAGCTGGGCTGGGTGAGGACTCTGTGCCGCTAGCACCATTGCAGTGCTCTGATTGGCTAAGTGTTCTACCGCCATACTGTACTTTCTCCTGAATGTTCTTTTCTAGACCGCGGAGCTCTGCTCATAATGTGAAAACCAAGTCTCAGCAGCTACAGTTTCCCAGCCTCAAATACTTGGACTGTACTTGGAAGCCTGGGACAAGTGCAGATATATAATCTATAAGTGATGCCTGACAAATATCTAATGGCAACTAATACCTTATGGCAGCTTTTGTCTGTTACTGTATACTCTGACCTGTGATAGATGCTAAATGCTGGATTAGTGACTGCTGGAGCTGCGCGCTCTGCTCTGCAATGTAGGCGAGAATGCTGGGGCTGTGCACTCTGCTCTGCAATGTAGGCGAGAATGCTGGGGCTGTGCACTCTGCTCTGCAATGTAGGCGAGAATGCTGGGGCTGTGCACTCTGCTCTGCAATGTAGGCGAGACTGCTGGGACTGCGCACTCTGCTCTGCAATGTAGGCAAGACTGCTGGGGCTGCATGCTCTGCAATGTAGGTGAGAATGCTGGGGCTGCGCACTCTATAATGTAGGTGAGACCACTGGGGCTGTGCGCTCTATAATGTAGGTGAGACCACTGGGGCTGCACGCTCTGCAATGTAGGTGAGACTGCTGATGCCGCACGCTCTATAATGTAGGTGAGACCGCTGGGGCTGCACGCTCTGCAATGTAGGTGAGACCGCTGGGGCTGCGCACTGTGCAATGTAGGTGAGACCGCTGGGGCTGCGTGCTCTGCAATGTAGGTGGGACCGCTGGTGCTGCACGCTCTGCAATGTGGGCTAGAAGGTATTTGTTTTCTTGCTTCTTGATATTTGTTTTCTCGCTTCTTGATAGCAGCAGATGATTTTGTGGCTGGTTCCGATGTTGTGGGAACTGCATGAGCATTATTTATTGACATATTATGTATGAGCTTTCAGGAGAATAAAAGTCCCATTTTAGGATGAGAATTTACCTTTATAATCTCATTAAAGGTATTTGTTGCCAGGGCAGTTTGTGCACAAAATGCTTATTATAAATTGTATTAGTGAAGGGTATTATAGGCTTCAGTTTCAGGCATAAAATACGCTGAGTGCTGGGCAATGATACATCTGCACATGAAACGTTCTACTTGTGGTTTCAGATTTATTTAATATAATGTCCACACTGACGGAGAAGGGGGGGGGGGGTATCCAAGTACAGTCTCCCTACAGCATGTTTACGGCGAGACAAAAACACGGAATAATGGCACCTGGACACTTGGGGGTCACAGAACAATGACACACCAACGCCTGGGGTCACAGAACTATGGCACAGCAACATTTGGGGTCACAGTACAATAGAGAATACAATTTGTTGTTTTTAAGAACTGCGCCTTTAAATTGACATATATGCAGCCAATATGCAATAAAAGAGAAACACCAGATCTTTTAGGAATAATCTGAAAGAAAAGCATATTTGCAGATATCCAGCGCAAAATATGTCAAACAATGTTTTTTTTTGTGAAAATCACACACAATTTAATTATATGTATGCATAAGACATAAATAAAACATGAAATAAAACAAATACATTTTGTGGGACCATATACATCAGGACAGGCCAACCTGCGGCTCTCCAGATGTTGTGAAACTACAAATCCCAGCATGCCTTGCCACAGTTTTAACACTCCTTTATTGCCAAACTGTGGCAAAGCATGATGGGATTTGTAGTTTGACAACATCTGGAGAGCCACAGGTTGGCTAGGCCTGATATACACAATGTGCACATACAAAGGACTGGAAATCCCAATAAAGGGCCTTATTCTGGTCGATGCGTAAATTTCCGAATTCTTTCGAATGGCGTTTTTTAGCCGTCTGCGCATGTGCCATGCAAGGTCTCCGTACTTGTTCTCACTAATACCGTACAGAAATGTGCACCGCATTCACTCGGGAGATATGGGCGTATTATGGGCGTCATTCGGAAGTACACAGGGGCATAGTTTCAAAGTGGGCTAAACTGGGCGTAAACATGGGCGTACGCGGGAGTGCACTAATTCTGGTAGGCGTGCTTACGGACTGAACACCGACTGCAAACGAACCAAAAGGCAAGAAATATGCGGTGTCCATAAGCAAGTATTTCTTTGCGGACACCACTCTGTCATGCGCTAGGCATTCGGATCGCCCAATTAGTACTCCCGCACCTGAACCAATGTCACCTGAACACAATACAATACAATCCACTCCTCTACTCATTACTCATTAATTACACTCTTTTCATTGCTTCAATTGCTTCAATTGGAAACCTTGCAGCTTAAATGGAGAATTACTAAACACTCAAATCTATGCTGAAAGCACGGCTGCATTTGTTACACACATTTACACTGCAAGCAATGGACAGAACTTGCTTTCACTAATATAAATATACATGTCACTTTTACTTGTGTTTGCATTTGAAGAATAATTTATGATGTAATATGCATACATACCACATGGGCGTAAAGGGGCAAGAAAGAATGTTTTGAACTTTGCATGATGTAAGGGTTAATCTAAAGTGGTTGTAAAGTGTTTAATTATCAATTTGAGAAATAATAGATAACCATTAAAAACAATCCCTTTTCAATGAGGTAGCCTAATTGCATAAGTGTGTCATGTGTGTGATGTATGAGTTCCGATGATAGTGGTATGTTTTGCGGAAATACACCGCATCGGTGCGTACGGCCATGTTCCCGTCCGTTCTGACGCGGTAAGACCGTGCAGACGCTGTAAGACCGTGCAGAATATGTGTGTGTCCACCACGCACGCAAGGTTTGGATGTCGTCCGTAAACACGCCCTCTTCTTAAAGTGTGAGTCCGTCCGAATGCGGAGGACCGGTGGGCGTTTCTTCGTACCATGTCTGCACAGCGTAGCGTGCGGACCGCTCAGAAAGAATTCAGAAAATTACGCACCAACCAGAATAACCTCCACAGTCTCCTTCATCAGGATAGAATCAATCCTGATGAAGGAGACTTGCATCTCCGAAACGCGTTGATGATCGGGGACCCTTGCACTTGGAAGCATTTTCTGGATGCACCATTGAAGAACTTTGTTGATGCACCAGTCACTTTAAGGACGCAGACACCCTGGACTTCAAACAAAAAAGCCTACTGCGGTGGTGCCGAGCTTAATCGTTTGGTCCACTTAATCATTTGCACTAGTCAGTAAAGCCCACCGCAGCAAAGGTATTCCCATTGATTGGGATTTCCAGTCCTTTGTATGTGCACATTGTGTATATGGTCCCACGAAATGTATTTGTTTTATTTTATGTTTTATTATGTCTTACGTATACATAAAAATAAATTGTGTGTGATTTTCACACAAAAAAAACATATTGCGCCGTATATATGCAAATTGCTTTTCTTTCAGGTCACAGAATGACAGTACACGAAAGAAATCGAAAAACAACTTACAACTGGGACAACATACAAAAAACTAAAAACAGACCCAACAGCAAGAATTAGCAAAGAACTGTTAGACTTGACTACTATGGCTCTGAATGAGTCAGTGATTACAAAAAAGGAATTCGATTTCTTGAATATAAGCGAACCATCGGTACCTTCATTATATATCTTGCCAAAGATACACAAAAATATAGACTGCCCCCCCCCCCCCCCCCCGGTAGGCACATAGTTTCAGGCTGTGGTAGTCTTACCAGTAATCTCTCAGCCTACATAGATTTTTTTCCTGCAACCTTTAGTGTCCAAAACAAGAGCGTATCTAAAAGATACAGGACATCTATTAAGAGAATTATCAACATATAATTGGCAGGAAGGTGACATCCTTTGTAGTGCTGATGTCAGCACCCTTTACACGATAATTGAAAAGGGAAAGGGACATACTGCAGTCAAATATTTTTTAGACAGATCTACACTAGTGAGTAAATTAAAAAATGTTATTCTCAAAGGCAATGATTTTATTCTCAGTAATAATTATTTTTATCATGACGGAGAATTTTATATACAATGTGTTGGTACAGCCATGGGCACCAGATTTGCCCCCAGCTATGCAAATTCATGTCATATTGGGAACATCTCAAAATATGGCATGACGCATGCTGGGGGAGGGTCTGGTGCTCTGTTATCGTTTTATAGATGACGTCTTATTTGTGTGGAGAAATGGACAGGAATGTCTTGATGCTTTTTGTGACAATTTAAATATTAATGACTTCTCTATTAATTTATGTTTTAACACTAGTAAGGTGGAGATTTCCTTTTTAGATTTGAATATTTATATAGAAAATGGCACTTTAAGCACTAGCACTTTCAGAAAACCTACGGATTCAAATGGGTACATTGATACTTCCAGTATGCACCATGCCAATTGGCTAAACGGAATTCCGTATGGCCAATTTACACAAATAAAACGTAATTGTTCAAATCCGCAAGTATGTGATCGACAAATTGAGGAAGTATCAAATCGTCTTGCTGTAAAGGGATACTCTGAAGTTATTTTATCCAAAGCAAAACAGCGTATTAAGAATGTCAATAGAGAGGACTTAATACGAAAGAAAGACCCTTAAAAAAAATCAAAGATGATAAATATCAATGGGCTTTCATATCCCAATACAATGACGCTCATCAGAAAATATAAAAAGTTTTCTCTAATAACTGGCATCTTTTAAAACAAGATTCGGTATTAGGTGAACTTCTCCCCCAAAAACCCATTTTTATTTATAGGAAAGCTCCGTCATTGAAAAATCATTTAGTAAAAAGCACAATAGACACCACCCAAAGACATAGTGAAAGAACTAAAGGCTTTCACAGGTGTGGCGACTGTTTGATGTGTAAATCGGTTAAGTCAAAAAATAGAAAACTTGTTGATTTTATGGTTAAAGGAAAAAATGTTAAGATTAATGAGTTTATAACTTGCCACTCTAAAAATGTGATTTATATCCTTGAGTGTTCCTGTCACCTTTTTTATGTGGGAAAAACCTCACGCCAGCTAAAGGTTAGACTGGCTGAACATATTTATAACATCAGAAAAGGACTTTTAACCCACACTGTATCTGAACATTTTAAAACCCATCACCAGTCCAAGGAATGCTTTTTAATTAACTTTTGGGGTATACAATTGATCACACCGAAATGGCGAACAAGAGATTTAGATAAACGCCTTGCCCAGACTGAGATGCGATGGATTCATCATCTGAATACCCTCGTTCCCGAGAGTTTAAACGGTGATTTTGAGTTGAAGCATTTTTTAACGTGATCTTTTTTATGTAATATTTTTAATGGCATGTTTATTTGATTATTTATTATACATACCTATTTTATCTATATATATTCTTGCACCTGCTATTTTTAAATTTATTGTTAATGGGTACTTAATATTGTCATGTATTTTTTTAAATTGAATAGCTACGGTGTCCTTATTTATATAGTTATTTATATCGTTGTTTATTATGTCCACTGTCTCTTTAAAAAGGAGCCAGATAACCACAACAGTGAAATAATACAAATTGGAACGCTCAGCCATTTTGTTCATATAGAAATCAATTTGAGTAAATAATTTATACACAATTATATCATGAGGATTTGGCACCCTGTTTATATATTTTAGCTTGCTTATCTATGTTATGGCATGCTTGTGACTAAGCTGTTCATTTGTTGTGCCAACTTGAAGGAAAATGACCGTGGAACACACTCGTTATATGAGTGGAACGCACGGCCATCTTTTTTCTGTAGTGAAGTGCTAATCAGGTGTCCATATCTGCATTAAAGTCCGTGGAACGCACTCGATATACGAGTGGAACGCACGGCCATATTGCTTCCGCCGAAAGGCGGAAATTGAGAAACCAGGAAATTGCAGACAGCGTCTGCTATAAAAAGGAGACCAGGCAAGGCATAGACATGCTTCTGACGAAGGATCAGTGGATCCGAAACGCGTTAAGCGTGTCTTGCCTATTCCATTTGGACCTTTTGCTGATCGTTGCTGGACTCATTAGGAACTTGTTTGAGTACTTCAGAGGCATACCAGATCCGGAACAGGGACCTCCTCCATCTTTACTCCAAGGGCCTGGGGATAGAGCGACGCTCACCCACTGTTACATGCTGACATTTCTTTTAAAAATTGTAAGTTTACATCCAATAAAACTTTGCTTGTTTTTGAAGTTATGCACTATGTTCTTTCTCCTATTTTGCATATCATAATCATATGCTGCTGAGGGGTGATTGAAAAAAGTGTGCTTCATGTTGGAGAAAGTGGATGTGAAAATCTATCAATCAAGTGAAGGACATAGTACTGGTGACATTTTGCACTATACATGGGTGCTATTGAACTTCCTTTTGAGAACGCTGTCAGCGCTATATTGGTGTGCTACGTCCTTTTTACCTATTCTATCACCTTTCGGGTGCTTGGAATGACGCCCCAGCACTACTAATTAAGCAGCAGACAGTATATTATTTGCACAGATAGAACTTCAACTTTTTCTTCCATAGGTCGCAGAACAATGACACACTGACACCTGGAGAACTGAACAATGGCACACCGACACTTGGGCTCACAGAGCAATGGCACACCAACACTTGGGCTCACAGAGCAATGACACACCAACACAAGGGGCCATGATTAATGGTACACCGACACTTGGGGTCACAGAGCAATGACACACCAACACTTGGGCTCACAAAACAATGGCACACCAACACAAGGGGTCATAGATTAATGGTACACCGACACTTGGGGTCACAGAATAATAGCACACCGACACCTGGGATCACAGAACAATGGCATATCGACACCTGGGGTCACAGAGCAATGTCATACCGACACTTAGTGTCACAGAGCAATGGCATACCAACACCTGGGGTCACAGAGCAATGGCATATTGACACCTGGGGTCACAGAACAATGGCATGCCGATATCTGGGGTCACAGAACAATGGCGCACTGACTCTTCGAGTCACAGAATAATGATAAGCTGACACTTGGAATTCTAGAACAATGTCACACCAACACTTAGCGTCACAGAACAATGGTGCACAGACACCTGGGATCTTGGTGTTTTGGTTCCCGAGGACAATGGCACACTGGTGGTTTGGTTGCGAGGACAATGGCACACTGGTTATTTGGTTACGGGGATAATTGTACACTGGTGGTTTGGTTACGGGGACAATGGCACACTGGTGGTTTGGTTACGGGGACAATGGCACACTGGCTCTTTGGTTACAGGGAAAATTGCACACTGGTGCTTTGGTTACGGGGATAATTGCACACTGGTGCTTTGGTTACGGAGACAATTGCACACTGGTGTTTTGGATCCTTATGTTCCAGTACTTCTCTTTCTTTGAATAATGTTTCCCTCCTTCAAAGTTGTTTGGACAGAGAGAGCTCACAGCCACCCAATGTTCCCTGGCTCGTGGCATCTGAGTTTACTATGCCATTATACCCATTGCTGTCCTAACATAATGCCTCCAGGGGCCCTCAAACATAATTCTAGCACTAGAACCCTAAATAAGAGGCTGCCGCTGTCTTGCTGCAACTTTAATTTGTGTTCCACTCACCAGTATTCAGTACAGAACTCTGGTGGCTAGTGCACACTACAAATCCTGTTCTCCGGAGGGGCAAAGACAATATAAAGGGCATTCTCTGGTGGCTAGAAGCCCAGAAGATTGTCCGTCTAGATAGGAGAGTCCGTTTAGCTCCCTCTATCCATTTACGAAGCCAAACACGTTCAAT
This sequence comes from Crinia signifera, assembly GCF_055691185.1. NCBI lineage: Eukaryota > Metazoa > Chordata > Amphibia > Anura > Myobatrachidae > Crinia > Crinia signifera. Next base: position 165,118,324 of record NC_139224.1, read on the forward strand.
TAGGTTTACAGTTATCAGACGGTTCCATTTCCCCCGCGTGATTTACACTGTATCTATCTACAACGGTGGAGGTTGACATTGGTGTGTGGAATGGTTCTAGCTCATTTATCATAAAAATTTGTAAACAGAGATGAGTCTATTGCTAATCTCAGACACACCAATGGTAAATAATGAAATTACCAGATTGCCATTAAAGCCCCCAAGACCGGTACAAGGTTTTTCGTCACTCTAGGCAAGATTTCAGCTTATTGCCCCCGCCACCACACACACCAATACGACTTTCTGGAACCTCAGGCAAACGTGGCGTCTTAGACGTTCAACACCTTCCGTTTGCATTAACTTCAACAAGGATGGCTCTCTCTGAGTCATCCTTAATCTTCTTCATAGTCATGCTCAGGGGCGCTCCCTACTAAATTCGGGAGCCGCTAAGAAGCAGCCTAATGATAGGGCTGGCCTTGAAAGCCCCCACCACCACCACTACCACCACCTTCCCAATAGGTCACATCTAGTGTACTTCTTTAACCGTACACAGTTGAATGCATCAATTTGAGTAGTCAGTAATTAGGCCCCCACATCTACGTTTGGCCTATGTCAAGCTGCCATTGGGCCTGTAGTAAGTCAGTGGTTAAAAACCTCCCACAAAAACACAGTCTTGCGTTGCCTTAACTCCGCTTGAACTGCCATAAACCATTTACCGTTTAACTGCTGCTATTTTTAGATCAATTCCAAACGGCTTCTTTATTTCACGTGCTCATTAGAAGATGAAGGTCACCTTGCGGCCTGTGTAACAGCAGACATTAGACCGCACTCAATAATAAGGCAATCCTGCAGCGCCTCCTTCACACAATCTTGACCAAGAGCTGCTCGCTGATCGAGCCAATCTACGCCAGCTCTGTGGTTCACACCCGAAGCACTTCTTTCTCCAGGTTTTTGCTAAATACCCGCGTCTATCCCTTGTCATCCACCTTAAAGGCGACCGCTCCAGAACCCCGGGATTAAATTTTCGTGCCGTGTAACAATATACCGAATCGTCCATTTTTTTCAGCCTTCCCTACTCTGTATTTTGATTCTCTCAAGGGGGCTGGAGAGAAAAGGTCTTCGATTTCACCGGGAGAGGTAATATGGTCTTGTGGCACAAAAGCCTGTAGGGTTCTATGTAAATAATTCACAGTTTCATTCAATACTGTGTAAGATTTCATCTGCAAACGCTGTCTGTCTGGGCTCGATAAGGAAGCTGACTTAGGCCGGCCTTACGTAGCACTTATGTTGTGTTATTCTAGATTATCAAAGCCAGAGAGCTGACTCTCTTCCAGAGTAGGAATCTAGAGGAAGTGATCAATTGAACATATTTATTTCAGAAGGGGGGGGGTAAAATTTCCCTTTCGTAAAATGTTTTTTCCTCTCTGCTTGAACATCGAGTCCTCTATTTATAAACATGACACATTTTAATAGAACGAGGCAGGTATCTGAATTATTGATTGCCAGATATTTAAACTGAGAGTTCACATCCATCAACCTATGTGAGGAGGCAGCTGGCAGATTTATTACATGCCGATTTCTGGGACTAGCCTGTAGCTGACATTTATATTAATTATGGCCCACACATTAGTTAAGTCTGGAGTTTCGTATTTTTATTCAGAGAGGCCTCTGTCGCCGACTGGGTTAGTATTGTTTCAGCAACTGCAACGTGTTCTCCGTGGTGCATTAACAGTGCCGTTTGATTTAGTAGAAAAACATATTATAACATCACCCACTGGGGCGCAAATAATTCCAGCTGCCCCATTCAGCAACTGGCTCGTTCACCAGTCTCATTCATTATAATAATCCATATACAGCCATAAGAGGTTGGGAGTCCATTCCGCTGGTAGATGACCTGTTTACGCCTATTAATGAGCCCTGATCTATGGATGCATATGGCCATTCATTTAAAGGACGTTCAGACTAAAATGCCGGTTCGTTTAGATCAGAGAAGAGCTGGCACTTGTTTGCTCTAAACAGGCAGGGCCGGATAAACCATGCCGTGGGGTCCCTGCGGCGGCTGGGCAGTCAGCGGCGGGGTCCCTCTGGCAAATGAGAAGTCAGCGGCGGGGTCCCTGCAGCGAATGGGAAGTCAGTGGCGGGGTCCCTGCGGCAGATGGGAACTAATAGCGATATTGGCGGCGCGGGAAGCGGCTGCTGAATGTAAAACCATATTTTGAAAAGATTGGTTGGCCATTTATTGGCTGAGAAAATTCTCTCAGCCAATCAGATGGGAGGTCGCTGGCTGGCTGAGAGAAGTGTGTTATTCTGATCAATGCCAAAGAGCTAACTCTCTTCCAGAGTAGGAATCTAGAGGAAGTGATCAATTGAACATATTTATTTCAGAAGGGGGGGGGGGGGGAATTTTCCCTTCCGTAAAATGTTTTTTCCTCTCTGCTTCCCGCCCCGCCAATACCGCTACCAATTCCCATCAGCCGCAGGGACCCCGCTGCTGACTGCCTATCCGCTACAGGGACTCCGCTGCCTCCCCAGTGCTGCACGGATCCCCGCTGTCTGGACCCCATGCTGCCCAGGTACCACCTTCCTCCGTCCCCGACTGTTGTCCAGGGCCCCCACAGATCTTAATCTGGCCCTGGAAACAGAACCAAACAACCAAAAAAAGGCCAGAAGGGCCGATGGGAACTCATGGGCCAGTCTGGCCACATGGAGAAATTAGCAGGCCGGCAGCTCAGTTTGGCCATCTGGCATATGTAGACGGGCTGAGCGAACAGCTTTACCTAACAGGCTCTGCCCATCCGCCTGGCATACAGACAGAGCCGTCTTAATGCATGCGCTTGCTGGGCAGCTACTGTAGGGCCCCACAACTCTAGGGGCCTTGAAGCAGGGTTTTGCTGGTGCCTCTGGAGTCTCTTCTGAGGCTCGTAGAGATTGCTGCCCAAAGTTATGATTTTTTTTTACTTTAGGAGGGGCCCCAGTGCATTGCTTTGGCTAGGGCCCACAGTGCCGATAAGATGGCCCTGTGTTTTTTCTGACACAGTTAGAAAATGTCGGCTTCCTGTCAGTCAGACTGCGAGGGGATTGTGTTTACAATCCGTAAGCATTTTCTATTGCTATTCACCCACGCACATGCGTGATGTGTGCGGTACGCATACGCAGTTGTTCGATAAACGCTCGATTGTCAAATTTTCTAATTAACGATCATGTGTGGTAATTCTGCCATTTTTTTTTTTTACATTTCTTTGTCAGAACTTACATATAGGCAGTGATTCTGGTTGACATGCAAAGCTGTGACATTTGCAGCTTTGCGTGTCATGTATGCACCACCCGCACAAGCACCCTGCCCCGCTCGCACGCTGAATATTCCCGCATGCATGCAAATGGATGCAGGGACAAAATCTGCCCACCCCCCGCACCCACGTCACCAGTGCATTTACATGGGAACGCCCATGAACTGCTGGGTATTCCTATGGATGCAACCCCTCGCCACCGCCCCACGTCCCCTACCCGCATTGCTAGGTGCGAACCGGCCGCGAATAAGCAATTTGCCGCACATGTTTGCACAAAGCAGCTGCCCGATGCAGAACCCATTCTGCCCAGTCTACCCACCATCGGTTTTGCGCACAACTGTGATTAGGCCCAAGATGTTCCTCTGCTGTAGTGCAACATGAAGTCACTAATCAGGTCCCATTAATTAAAAAGTAAAGGATGCGATTATGGCCCTTATTGAGACCTGATCGCAGTACAAATTTGTTCTCAAAATGGGCAAAACCATGTGCACTGCAGGTGGGGCAGATGTAACATGTGCAGAGAGAGTTAGATTTGGGTGGGGTGTGTTGAAACTGAAATCTAAATTGCAGTGTAAAAATAATGCAGCCAGTATTTACCCTGCACAGAAACAAAATAACTTACACAAATATAAATCTCTCTGCACATGTTACATCTGCCCCACCTGCAGTGCAGCATGTTTTTGCCCATTTTGAGAACAAATTTCTACCGAGATCAGATCTGAATAAGGGTCTTTATGCGCATGCACAGTTGCTGACCATTGCTCCCCTGCGCGAAAGCATCAAAATAACCCCCATATAACATTTAGACCGGGGCGATATATTGATCCGAGTCAGCGACTGGTAGGATGGAGCGTAAAGTCGTTTCTGCGTTCCGACATCTGTATATCCCTCCATAATAATGTTTACGTCTCATTTATACGTCATTCTCTGTGCCGTCCTTTCCAACTCTCTGCTTATAAACCAGAATAACCATCGTTTAATTATCCTACAAATGCGCTATTTCTTGAAGACCTGGCGCTGTAACTAATTTATGACCGGGCCGGGCAGCCATGAAATGCCAGCGAGCGTCTTTAGATGTGGCTCTCTGCTACGTGAGACCTCGCTGTGAACTTTGCTACGGTGGAACAGAAATAACCATTGTATACTGATATGTAAAATATGTTAGCGCTGAGGAAACGTCTCCTTTTCCCAAACATCTGCTGCACCCAGATGTTATTACTGAGCAGCTGACAATAAACTGCGGCCTGTCTGTAAGTAGATTGTGGGAACAGGGCCCTCATTCCCAGCCGATAAACTGTGCCCGGGTCATGTACTCTGCATTCTGACGCCTCCTCTGTTGCAATGAATCCGTTGTCTAGGGCCCAGTTACCGAGCATTATACACCCCGCCCCCTCCCCCCCCCCCCCCTCTGATTTTTTTTCTGTCAGTCCCCAGAACCCATGGGGAATGGAATGTCAGCACTAGATTATGGTCATTTGCGTCACTAGTCCGCCCCCTAACCACGGACCCCCAAATAACCACATTTTCAGTTCCCTAGGGCCCCCAACATTTTATTAGTCGGACGACTGTACATCATCAGGGCATCATTTGGGGGTCTATGTACTAAGGCAGGGGTGGGGGGCGACGGAGGGGGGCTCTAGAGGTGCTGTTACACACCTGGACACCACTGGCGCGCACCTATTCTAGATTAGTGGTGCGCCCGGAAATTTTCCGGTACACCGGCGGCAGCGCAGCTGAGCCCGGAACATTTCAGGGCATACCACCCAAGGGGTCCAAATAGACCACGCCCCTTTTTTGGTGCTGTTGTTGGCTCTTTAGCTTGACTACAGATAATTTTAGGCTCTTAACCTCTGACCGGTTGGCCACCCCTGTACTAAGGGGACAATTCATGAAGCAGTGAAAAGAGTGGAGAAGCAAGTCTGGGGAGAAGTTGCCAATGGCAACCAATCAGCTGCTACCCTATAATTGTATAGAATGCACTTTATTAATGTGACTACAAAGCTGGTTGGTTGCCATGGACAACTTCTCCACTAGCTCACTTCTCTCTTTCCACTGCTTCAGGAATAGCCGTCTAAGCCTTGGAAAGAGATAAAACGGACGGAGATAAAGCAGCAGCCAATCAGCTCCTTACTGTCATGTTACAGATTGTGATGGAAAAAAGTGACAGTTGTGAGCTGGTTAGTTGGTACATACACACGCAGTAGCATAAGGTAGTAACTCTGATTCGGCCGCTACCTGTAAACACATCCGCTTTCTGACTCGGATTATAAATTCACACCTGAGTAGGCCATACCCCTGATATGCATAAATTATGCCAAGATCCTTCCAAACCACACCCATGTTTTACAAAGCCACTCCCCCATACACACACACAGTGTGCCTGATTCAGACCTGATTGCTGCTGTGCGAATAAGCAGCATCCAAAGAACAGGCAGGTGCCGCCCAGCTACAGTGAAATCCCGCTTTGCGTATTTATGTGCTCGCTGTGCGAATAGTTACGTGCGACTTGCAGCCGAGCGAATATGTCAAAATCCATTTATTAGACCCTCACCATGGATTTTTTTTTTTTCACTGGTCACTACTGTCCGAGAGTAGCCAAAGTCACACTCGGCGGCTCAATGATTACAGGCATATCCGGCCTGGAGATGACATCACACACCCTAAAATACTTGGGCAGGCCTGTGTTTTACCTGGCACACCTAGCATTTGTACTGGCACACCTGCCTTTTTCTTCACCCCCCAGACTCCTACTTCCTGTCAATCACCTTGGAAACGGCCAGCGAAGGAAAAAAAGGAGCAGGAATTGGAGCAGGCGCCGAGAACGCACAATGCGGCCCGTACGCATGCACTGTATACATACCCTCCAACATGACCCATTCCATTAGGTACAAAATGCTCTGTTGCTGGACTTCCCTGCCAGTGGCAGTTGCAGATGTGAGCCTGCAGCACAGTCCAATATTCAAAAAGGGGAGCCACACCTACTGCCACCCCAAACATCACTGTCCTGGACTCACTGACAGTAGACGTGACCCCCTCTTTGAATTTTGGACTGTGCTGGAGTCCAACCTCTGTAACTGCCACTGGCAGGGAAGTCCAGGAACAGAGCATTTTGTACCTAATGGAATGGGTCATGTTGGAGGGTATGTGTATAACGATAATCGTCCGCTGCATCAATTCGCAAATCAACGACCAGGTCAGCAGTTGAAAACTCACAACTGTTCTGGGACCTTTGGGACTTTGGCCAGGTAACCTATATGCTTGGTGGTAGGTGCCAATTCTCATAAACAGTCAGCCCGCCAATTTTTTTATAAATTTGGGTACTTAGATACCTCATTGCAGCATGAGTCAATTTAGGCCTCATGCCTCAATTAATGTCCTTAAGGGCCAGATGTATCAAGCTTCAAAAAGTGATAAAATGGAGAGTGATAAACAAACAGCCAATCATCTCCCCCCTGTCATTTTTCAAACCCAGCCTGTAACATGGCAGGTAGGAGCTGATTGCCTGGTTGTTTATCACTCTCCATTTTATCACTTTTGAAACTTGATACATCTGACCCAAAGTCCTAGAGAATTGTTAGGCTAGTTGAACCCTCAAGGTTGCTAACTGCGCCGTGTGCCGGCGGCAGCCACAATCCGCGGTGGCATTTTGGCCAGCCGCTATATACTGACTGGTATTCTCTCTCTCTCTCCGTAACAGTTGCTGCTGGAAAAATGTGTTATTCAATCTTTTGTGTATTTCCTTCTTGCCATCAAAATAACTAATACAATTCTGGCCAGTAACCAAATAACAAGAAAATTCAATTATTTCAATTTTCTCACATAATTTTGCATAATTCTTTTGGCACTTTTCGCTTATTTTTGTTATTTATATATATGATCATTGTGTTGGAAACGTGACAGCTTCTTTTATTTACTGGCGTACATCTGTTTGTCACCATACGACGACTGTGTGAAGAACACTGAAATCTCTCTCCAATCTGCAAATGTACCTACGCACACGGCGCAATATGGAACCGCGTCAGGGGAAAACATTGGAGGGCTGTTATTATAATGGACGTCAGCTGAGAGCTGTGTTTCGCAGATTATCCGTGCAGCCTGCCAAACCGGAGAACGCAGCTCAGAGCATTGATAACTTAGCAAATGTTCCCAGGTTTCACAATGAGAACCAGCAGAAAATGATTACAGTTGGTGCAATGGTGGATAATATCCAAGCAGTAGATATTGGGGGGGTCTTGAGATTGGGGGGGGTCTGCTCTTCAAGTCATCAATGATATTTTATACATCTGTTAAAGCTTACTGGAGCAGATGACAACATTTTTTTCCTGTTTTGCTATGAATTGAATAATTTGAGTATGAATTAAAGTTATTTTACCTCTTCTTTGCTGGTTTTTGTACTGGGACTTACATTTGTGATAGCATTAATTTATCCAAACGACTACTATGTCTGCCATATATGCGTAGTGTGAGACAGCCAGGGTCTATCATTATGCTGCTGCGAAGACAACGGGATCTGGGTGGGTGTGGGGTGCGGTGGGGGTGGAGTCACCAAGTCTGCCTATCACAGAATCAATCTATGAGGAAGACATCCTTGTTGTACTTGTTGCAGGTGACGGTACCTCACAACCGTTAATCAGAGATGGTCCTGCTGTCCTTCCCGTGGGGGGCAATGTCCTGAAGGCAGGGGGTGTGTGTTGGGGGGAGCCAAGGGGGAGCTCAGCCTTGCAGAGCATAGAGCCGGGACTCTCCAGCTGGTGAGACATGCCCTTGAAAATGATGAAAAATGGGGGTTTTCGTCACCAGCCTTGCATGTCCCGCTGCACCGAACATAACATATTTACTGGAGGAGCTGTGAAGTGGGGATTGGTGGCATGGGGGGGGGGGGGGAGGTTCGGGTGGACCAGTAGTTTGAAGATTTGCCGAGGGCGCTGAGAGGCCTTAAACTGGCCCTTAGCTGCGTCTCTAGTGTGTTGGTGTCACCCGGTGTAGTAACTCATGGTGTCAACCCCCCCCCAATTTTCTGGTAACTGGAGATGGGAGACAGGATGTTTTTCTGCCTCCGCTCCCGGTAGTCGTCCCGTGCAGAGACATCACGTGATGTACGCGGCGCGCACCTGGTCTCCTGTGCCCCCAGCGCACTGAGTGACAGGGCTGGCCCAGGGTGCGCAACGCGTATTGAGGTGGGGTGCCGTGGCGGGCGTGTGCGGCGTGTGAGTATGGCTGATTTTGGTGTCACCCCACTGAGCAGCGACACCCGATGCAGGCCGCACCACCCGCACCCGTCTGGTGACGCCACTGCCGGCCCTGGAGACAGCGCAGGATGTGTTTCTGCAACAAAGGTTGAACGAACAGGTGACATAGAGTCCAACAGTCTCCTTTCAGGGTTTCAAGAAACAGTATATATCAAATGATATGGAGGTGGCGCGCCGCAGCGAGCTGTTCCGTCTATTACAAATACTGAGGGTAGTAACTCCCCCAGTCAGAAAGAGAAACAAGAAAGGGGTATCAGCGCTAACACCGGTAGTTAAAATAATATAACATTTAATAATTTGTATGTATGTATGTACGGTATGTACTGTATGTACGTGCTGTATAGACTATGTATGTATTATGTACTGCATGTATGTGATGTATGTATTGTATGTATGTATAGACTGTATGTATGTACTGTATAGACTATGTACTGTATGTACTGAATGTATGTGATGTATGTATGTATGTACTGTATGTACGTACTATATAGACTATGTATGTATGTAGTATGTAGTATGTACTGTATGTATGTGATGTATGTATTGTATGTGTGTGTATAGACTGTATGTATGTACTGTATAGACGGTGTGTATGTATGTACTGTATAGACGTTGTGTATGTATGTACTGTATAGACGTTGTGTATGTATGTACTGTATAGACGTTGTGTATGTATGTACTGTATAGACGTTGTGTATGTATGTACTGTATAGACGGGATGCAGTCAAAATCCCGACGGTCAAAATCCCGACGGTCAAAATACCGACAGCAATTGACAGACAGTCAAAATCCCGACATGGTCAAAATCCCGACATTTAAAATCCCGACATGGTCAAAATACCGACAAGGTCAAAATACCGACATTTAAAATCCTGACAAGTTCAAAATACCGACATATAGAATGTAGACAGGTGAAAAAGTCAACATGACTTTCGGGCGACAGGTCGCGAGGTCGACATGGGTTTTTCACTGTTCTTGACCCGACATGTGCCGACAGGCGGTATTTCATGCCCTACCATCCACTAGGGCGTGGTGGGAGAATAAAATAGTGTGCCGAGCGTAGCGAGGCACCGTGCCCGAAGCATTGCGAGCGCAGCGAGCTATGCGAGGGGCTGCGGTTGACTTCCAACTGTGTCCATGTCGACTGTGTCGACATTCAGGTAAAAAAACTGTGAAAAGCCCATATCGACCTCGCGACCTGTCGCCCGAAAGTCATGTTGACTTTTTCACCTGTCTACATTCTATATGTCGGTATTTTGAACTTGTCGGGATTTTAAATGTCGGTATTTTGACCTTGTCGGTATTTTGACCATGTCGGGATTTTAAATGTCGGGATTTTGACCATGTCGGGATTTTGACTTTCTGTCAATTGCTGTCGGTATTATGACCGTCGGGATTTTGACCGTCGGGATTTCATACCGAATCCGTATAGACGGTGTGTATGTATGTACTGTATAGACGTTGTGTATGTATGTACTGTATAGACGGTGTGTATGTATGTACTGTATAGACGGTGTGTATGTATGTATGTATGTATGTATGTATGTTGACCTGTAAAACACTGAGAATCCCATACAGTTCTTAAACTTTCCTTCTTTCTCCGCTGTTTACTCTTCTCCAGCGGCAGCATCATCATCGCCATAGTGAAAGCCCTTTGGGTACCGGAATCTTAAGTGCTGTGAATTATTTAGTTAAAATACATCTTATCATAACCATGCAGCTGAGATATAGATCTCTTGTCTAAAGTTTACATTGCAATGAGCATTACACGAGGGCTGTCATAAACAGAGCTGATGTTACATTTACAGGCATTACAGACACGACAGAAGGTTCTCTGCACCCATGGTTTATTATGACAGCGGACAGGAAGAGATCTGCGTGATTGAACAAGATTCATCGATGACTACAGAGGACATTCTTGAGCATGGCGCTTAAGTATATCACTAATGTCTATATAACAGCAGCCAATATATATATTTAATGCTAAAACACTAGGGCCGAGGTATAAATCAATTACAATTTAGATGGATGACTGTTTTGTAATTACAACATATTGATTTTCTTATTGTGTGTATTAAGATAGTTGTAGATCAAATATCTTTTGAAGTTTGAAAAGATCAGGCCATGTTCCCCCGTCTCCTGGTCCGATGTCTGACACGTAACCGTTGCCTTCAGCCATCGCCGATATACGGTGGAGCAGTCATCCTGTGGTCTGTGCCGGTAGCATGCAGTGGTGGGAGAACATTACATAGATATGCCACAAGGCAATATATGGAAAGAGGCCTAGTAATGTAAGTCACCAGACTGTGCCCGCCACACTACTCTGCTCTCTGGTACTGGCTTCGATCCATCAATGAATTAGTTTGTGATGGGAACCAAAATTCCATGTGATGGCAGCATCGCATTGTTGACACAATGATGCAAGGGACACTCTCCGGAATGATTGGTGGAGGTTATCACGTGGCTGTCCCTCTTTTGTGCTCTCCTGATAAGTTGTACATACCACTAGCCCACTGTACTGCTTGCTTGCCCAAAGGTAGTTATCGTAATATCCTATTGTACTTCTGTGAATGAACATATGAAACCATTGAAGGTTCTAGCCATCAAATGGTACAAGTACATAGGTAAGACGCCAATGATAGGATGTATGTCAGAGCTGGCCAAACCGTTCCTCGGGATCTAAATGGTCCACATTTCCCAGACCACCTAGCTGGTGCACAGCTGTAGTCATTACTAACTGTCACATTCCTCAGATCACCTAGCTGGTGCACAGCTGTAGTCATTACTAACTGTCACATTCTCCAGACCACCTAACTGGTGCACAGCTGTAGTCATTACTAACTGTCACATTCCCCAGACCACCTAGCTGGTGCACTGCTGTAGTCATTACTAACTGTCACATTCCCCAGACCACCTAGCTGGTGCACAGCTGTAGTCATTACTAACTGTCACATTCCTCAGACCACATAGCTGGTGCACAGCTGTAGTCATTACTAACTGTCACATTCCCCAGACCACCTAACTGGTGCACAGCTGTAGTCATTACTAACTGTCACATTCCTCAGACCACCTAGCTGGTGCACAGCTGTAGTCATTACTAACTGTCACATTCCCCAGACCACCTAGCTGGTGCACAGCTGTAGTCATTACTAACCGTCACATTCCCCAGACCACCTAGCTGGTGCACAGCTGTAGTCATTACTAACCGTCACATTCCCCAAACCACCTAGCTGGAGCACAGGTGTAGTCATTACTGACTGTCACATTCCCCAAACCACCTAGCTGGTGCACAGCTGTAGTCATTACTAACTGTCACATTCCCCAGACCACCTAGCTGGAGCACAGGTGTAGTCATTACTAACTGTCACATTCCCCAGACCACCTAGCTGGTGAACAGTTGCAGTCATTACTAACTGTCACATTCCCAAGACCACCTAGCTGGTGCATAGGTGCAGTCATAACTAACTGTCACATTTCTCAGACCACATAGCTAATGCATAGCTGCAGTCATAACTAACTGTCACATTTCTCAGACCACATAGCTGGTGCATAGCTGTAGTCATTACTAACTGTCACATTCCCCAGACCACCTAGCTGGTGCACAGGTGCAGTCATAACTAACTGTCACATTTCTCAGACCACCTAGCTGGTGCACACCTGTAGTCATTACTAACTATCACATTTTCAAACTTCTGCTGCAGTTATTCCCAGGAGCTGATTGGCCCGGTGGGAAACCGGGCCATTTTAGGGGGGGGGGTCCAGACCTGGCCGCTTTTTCCCCTGGCTGGGCCGTTGACGCGCTACCACAGCGGTTGGCGGGCACAGCGACCGACTACTGCACAAACGGCCGTGGCTTTTGCCGCTATAAAGATGGCTGCGGAAGGGCTGCTGCGGATGCGCGGCAGATCATCACCGCACACCCGGGACTGAGCGCAAATGTTGAGCAGCTGCAGCGTGGCGGTGGGTGGACTCACCAATGCGAGGTAAGTGGCTTTACCACAGACCCCCTTTAAAGGGCATTACCACCCCCCACGTAAGGGCCATAATCTCATCCTTTACTTTTAATTAATGGGACCTGATTAGTGACACTACAGCAGAGGAACATCTTGGGCCTAAATCACAGTTGTGCACAAAAACGATGGTTTTCTCACATCTACGATGGTCTGTGGACTGGGCAGAATGGGCTCTGCATCGTCACGTACAGTGCCCCCGAATCCACAGCCTGATTGCAGATGTTTGGGTGTCTGGAGAATGTGGCCCTCTGCAGCATCCCCACAATTTTGGGTGCGTTGCGCACGTTAGATGTAAGGTTAATCATCTCCCGCTGGTTGTGATGGTGTCCCCGGATGCAGCACTCAAATCTGCGATAGTGGCACGAGGTCTCTTTTACCGTCATACACATCCTGCAAAATGTACATATTACCGGCATTGAAAAAATTCCTTCACAAACAAAAATGAGCACAAATAATAGAGACAGATCTAAGATCTAATGTCCTCAAATAGCGACATAGAACACACAACAAAAACATTATTATTCCAGCAGAAAGAGTGGAGAGACTCTAGAAGGGCGGAGGTTGGACATTAATGTGAATGTTCCAGTTTAGCACAGTCCCAGCTCTCCAAAGAAGGAGCACCCCAAACTTTGCTATAGGACCGAGGAGGACCCTCGCCTCCTCCTTCCCCTGCACCGAAGTTGGAGAAGGTTACAAAAATAAGCAGACAAAAGGAAAAGGTGCCAGAAAGTCTTCTAAAAACTCAACTAATTACCGTAATTAAAATCATTCTTAGATTTTGGCATCGGAACAACAAAACACATCAGGAATATCATTTGCAATTTTTAGAAGACGTTTTGAGTGATGAGTCAGACAACAATAAAAGTGGTCCCAATTTAATCAAACAGATTTTTTTTTTTTTTTTTTAAATATAGTGTATTAGTAATGTACCACCAGCACTGTACAATGGTCCTTAATCTAGTTGATTCAGACGGATGCGTATTTTCGGACGGCCACCGAGTGTTCTTAGCCCCGCCTACCGTACGGATCGCTCACGCCATCCGAATGCGGTAAGACGCCGAGCGTACGGACCGCGAGTGGATGTTTCATGTGAACACCTCCCTTATCTGTGGGAAACTCCCCCATCCTCCGATGGTTGCCGACCATCGAATGATGGACTGAGCGGTCAGACAGCACCGAGTGCTCCAGACCACTCGGACATTTCTCTGTGCGAACGCAGGGATATGGGCGGGCAGCTGGCATCCGGCTATGTCAGCTGACCGCCCCCCACACGTGCGTCACGGCCGGATTACCATACGTACGCCCATCATTTTCATGGGAACGCCCAAGAAATGCGGGGCGTACACATATGGCAATGAGCCCATACAGCCCTTCACGCCCCTCTCCACCCCCTGCTCGGATTGTTCTGACCGATTGTTTTCTGTACGGAATTCACGCCGTATTTGGACGTGCGCGGCATTCGCACATGCGCAGAAAAGCCTCTGCACATGCGCAAACACAATACATCGGCCGTCCGACCGAACACGCAGCCGTCCGAGTCAATCAGAATAAGGGCCGATGGGAGGGGAAGATGATCCAGTTATTGGGGAACTGGTGGGGGCTCCTGCGGTCCCTAGTGCTTTACAGAAGAGTCATTAGGACACTTCCCAATGAACTCGTCAAAGCAGAACCAACCAAGGCTATGGGCACCGCAGGAGTAGTGCCCCGTTCATGGCAGTTTATTCCTCTCCACTTTGGTGGTTATTCTGGCTCATTCGCTCGGATGTAAATTCGAATCCTTGGGATTGAACCAGATCCCACCTTGCGAATGACGATAGGCAGGCTCACCATTCGCACGGCGCGTACGTTCGCACAGCATGCAAATCCATGTTTACACCTCCATTCGCCGCCTGCGGGGGGAGCACCCACATCATTCGATGGTCGCGACTATCAAAATTTGGGGGCATGGACTACCAATCAGGGGCGTGGCCTCACTCTCACAATACAAACCCTCCCTGTTTCCGCCGCTATGGAGGCATGGCCAGCATCTCTGTGAGCTATTAGCCACGCCCCCAGCCCCTCTGTCACCGGGAATAGACGCTTTGCGCAGAGGGGTCTCCCGACTGCACCGCTCCCCACCGCGAGACACTGCCGGCCCCAGGCGGGATTGTTCCAAAAAATGAGGACGGTACAGGGACAGTTGGGAGGTTTATGTACATTGTGATGCTTAGGTGTCCGACAGGATAATATAAGATAATAACAATAATACTAATAATACGTGTACGTTTATTAAAGCTTCTAAAAATTAAAAGAGGTGTTGCCCATAGTAACCCATCAGATCCTCTCTATCATTTGCTAGTATGCAATAGAGAAATGAAAGACAGAATCTGATTGGCCGCCTCTCCTGTTCCTGCTTTATCGCTATTCTCAGGTCAGATACACTCAGCACACGGAATCTTCTGTCCTGGGTTATAGAAAATAATGCAAACATGCAAACATTCCAAAGACAGTCGGGTTGGCCATGGGGCGGCTACGCTATAGTGGGTCGATGGTTTTTAGCCATCGGTTAGAAGCTGTGGATGTGGAGCCATGGATGGTTTTTCTATGCGCAGACAGCAACGGTGTATGAGTATACTGCTGCCGGCACTTGGCTCAGTCACCCGTCTTTATCGATGGTGCCCTACCATCGAGGATAAAAAGACCATTGATTGTTGCTAGCCAACGATGGATCGATGGTCAACCCTTACTCCAAGGCAGACTAAGGCCAGTTACACATCGGAGAAATGGGGGTTATTCCGGATGATTCGCTCGGATGCGAATTTGCATCCTTACGAGTCAACCTAACCCCGCTTTGCGAGTGGCGGTACGCTGGCTGACCACGCTGGCTGACCATTCACACGGCGCGTTCCTTCACACTGGTTGCGAATGGATGTTTTCTGGGTTTTTACCGCATTTTCATATGCAGCAAAGCCCCACAGCCAGGGCTTCACTGCGCGGGGTTACGCCAGTTCTAGATTCACTTTGCGTCCCCCGCCGCCCCGCGCACCCCTCGCCGCACCCCCCTCACCTGTGTCCGGGCAGCCTCCTGCTGTGCCGCCCGGACCAGTGATCTCCTCTTCCCTGCTCCGCTTCCGGGTGCAGGGAGGAGGAAGAGGAGCCCTCTCACAGCCGGCTGAGGGTTCAGGAAGGGAGGGGAGACCTGCTGCACATCGCCGGCCACCGCCTTTGCGTTAATAATCGCATATGTTACTGCATATGCGATTATTAACAATGCGAGTGCCGGAGATGTGTGGCCGGGATTATTAGAGAATCCCGCCCAACGTCCCATAAAATGCTTGGACACGTAGTGGATTTCCGGGCACTTCCAAGGACTCCCACTAAACGGGCAGCCACCACCCCCAGACGCCTACTTCCTGTCCATCACCTTGCATACGGCGTGCGGATACAAAAAGTAGCAGGAATTCATCGCAGTCTGGCCTTGCGCATGACCGTTAAGAAAAGTGGTAGCGGCAGTTTCTATTGTACAGCGCAAATTAAATCGCATTGTTGTGAAAGTTGTATTGAGGATGAACGTATTAAAGGTAGACATTATATTTAATGAGTGTAGAATCTCTGGACACACAAAACTGTATCACAAACCTGCCCAAGGCAAACTCTATACAGAATATCTATCCGAGTTTTGCTAATTTACACCAAGGTGATGAAAGGGAATTGTAAAGTCACAGATATTTGCTTGTGTGTGGGAACCCCCCCCCCCCCCAGTAGCATGGTATGACTACCCCCAGCCTACTACAGGACAGACATATAACATTAGGGAGTAGGAGGGCACCTAGTGTGAGAGGAGCGGAGAAGCTCAGGTTCTAGGTCACATCAAGAGGGAGGACAGTAAATCTCCGGAGGACTGTACATGGCCCCTGGGCAGCTTACTCCAGTCGTATATTTTACTGTAGTGCCTGCTGACACTCCCTTCAGCAGCGCTTGCTGACCCTGAATTGTACGGGTCTGATGGAAGACCATTAATCCTGGAGTGACAAGAAAAGCCCATATATTACACGTCTCAACCCTCAGAGATTACAAAAAAATTGTAATAATAATAAACTTTTTTTTTTTTTAAAGATGCTGAGGAGAAAAAAAGTAAAAAAAAAAAAAGATCCTTCTATCGTTCCACTAATTCTTATTGTAACAACAAAAGTTCTACTGTAGATTGGATGTACAGCGGACATTGGATTCCGTTTGGTAGAAATTGATATCGGTGATTCTTTCTGATATACAGTATATTGTAGCTACGTTCAGTTAATATCCTATTTTGTAAAAAAAAAGCATGGTTCTGGTCCAGATGAACAAAATCTTTCCTTTTGGGATACAGTAAGTGGACTTAAGCGCCAAGTTCTCCCCTTCCTCCCACTGGCCACCCAAAGACAAGATTCTGTTTCCGGAGATCTCACTGATATCTTAGCGGCCTCTGTTGGCTTCACTCCCATAAACCCAGGGACAGGGGACAGATTACCTACGGGAATCACACCACTGTTCAGACCATTAGATGGCGCTATTTACTTCATATAGGCATTATATTTCAATAGAGGATCCTTAGGACCCATCTCTGGTAGCCTATGCTTGCACAGGAATTCAGTGGCACTCCAACATAACTGTAGTTAAACATAGATATCCCTGAATCTTGGACTATGTCATGCCTGGGACTTTGTCTGTACCCGGGCAGGGTTGGGTGCCGGGAGCTGGACTAGGGGCTATGTGCAGGAAACAGGTCGGCTTGATAAGGTTCCCTCTCACGAGAAGGAGCTGGTAAGGGTTGAACAGCTGAGGGACTGGAGAGCACAGAGGTTATCTAGAAACTAGATCATATAAACTTTCTACTATCTACTGAGTACTTGGAGTATTGGGGCTAAGACCAGTGATGTGGACTGGACTGGGAACAGTAAAGTAGACCACGCTAGGAACGGTAATGTGTGCTGGAATGGGACCAGTAAATTAAACCAGGCTAGGACAGCCGGACTGGAACTGGATTGCTGTGCCACACTGGAACCAGACTGTTGAGCTAGATTGGAACTGGATTACTGACTGCACTGTCTACCCAGTAGCAACAGAGTAGGCTGCAGACTGCTGGGAGAAATGATGAATGGACTTTTCACTGGCAAGTAGCTAGTACTCCAGTAAATTCTTTTATAGGATTTGCTGCTTCCCGATTGGTCGCTGCAATCACCTGAGCAAGAGCAGAATTCTGACTGACTGAGAAAGAACAGCTGATTTAATACAACCTGATGGCATCCATATGCGGGTTCTGAAGTGAATTCCAGGTAGGAGACAGACTGGGTCATATGATGCAGGGAGACCTGTTTGGAGAGACATTGGAGAGGCAGATACTGGGAGACGAGAGTACAGTGCGTGACAGACTGTGAGGGTGAAATGTAATGTGAGAGAATCAGAAAGTGACAGATTTGGGGGGGAAATCTCAATTTTTTTAAAGCGGCAATCATTTACACTGCAACATCAAACTGGTTTTGCAGTGTAAATGATTGCCGCTTTAAAAAAAAATGGAGATTTTTATACCAAATCTCTCACTTTCTGATTCTCTCACCCTATTACATTTTACCCATAGTGTGTTTGAGGAATGAGGTTGAGAAACACTGAAATAAACTTTCCCAGCACCTGTAGGGTAAAAAAAAAAAAAAAAAAAATAAACAACGTGGGGTCCCCCCCCTCCTGACCATAACCAGTGCTGGTTTTTGTCCCCCGTATTTTGGGAACCAGGATCGGTCCTTGAGCCTGGTGCTGGTTTTAGAAATCCTGGGGATCCCCTGTGTTTTTGCTTCCCTGAATTTCTAAAACATGGACCAGTTCTTTGAGCCTTTGACCGTTTTTTTACCACCCCCCCCCCCCCCCAATCGCATCCTATTAAATTTGCGAGTTGTATACTTTTTAAAGGGAAAACATCTGGATGCGAATTGAAGTGTGACAACAAATCGACAGGTCAGAATGTGTGATTTTCGTGGCAAACTTTTTAATTCCAATTCGCATCCAATTAAGTTTGGGATTTTTGGAAAAACGTGCGAATTCAGCCGTTTTTTTTATTTTTTTACTAAAAGTCACAAAAGTCAAAATATCTTATCCCATTAAATGTCACCCATGAAGTTTGCTGAAGATGGGCCTCTTATTCACTGCAGTTACCTGGACAAAATGCATGAATCCCACGTATGTATATAATATACAGAGAATGCAGTTATGTATAGTAAGTATATTAGCCGGTCCTATTGGAGGTGCTCTCCCTTTGTGCTGTGTAGCTTCTCAAGAGCCTACACATTTACTAGGTCACACATAAAACTACAAAGCTAATTATTTCTCACATTGATAATGGAGCAATACGTCTTCAATATCCAGTAACAAGGCAATAAATATCAGTATTGCTATTATGCCAGCCTTTTTTCAGTTCTGTCTTTGAGGGAGAACTCATATATCATATTTTATTTTAAACTAGTTAAAAGCCCATTAAAATGCAATGTACTTTCACTTTGAGCTGTGACAGTTTTTACTCTCACTTTGAGCTGTGGCAGTTTTTAGCCGACAAACTCTCCACTCCACCCCCAGTCCCTATCCGCTCCTACCTCCAATCTCTGTCTTCACAGCTAACTCTCTTCATCTCCAGCAAGTTTGAAACAGATCAGTGTCCCTGCAAAAATTGCTTTCACTAGAATAGAACTCCCATCTTGGTAAATTTACCGTTTGCGGTCAATTTATAGATTGTATGACATAAATGGTGGCTAGAGAATGTGATTGGTCACAGGGGGCTATGTACCCTTATCGTAGACCAGAGGTTCCCAAACACGGTTCCCACGGCCAGTATAGGGTTTATATGTATCCATATTTGGCCACAGGTGACTTACTTATACCACTAACTTAAAAATCCACAGTTTTGCACCGACCTGGAAATAGTGACCTGGTAAAAATCCCAGGAATCAAGCAGGGCTTTTAACGGGTTAAACATGGGTAATGAGCCATCAGAAAAGCTCTTACCAAGGTTTTTCGACCCGGACTGGGGAGGCTACCATTGTGAAGTTAGCTGCTGCCCGTCCATCGTTGACAGGCGCAAATCCCCCCCCCCCCCTCCCTGGGTTCGTTTCCGACCTAGTCGCCATCCCCCCGCTGGTGTCCAGGGCAGCCGAGAAGAATGCCGGGCCCCGGTAATTTTTTGGGGGTGTGGCCTAATTGTGGGGGTGTGGGCACCTCCCACACTTAGGCCACGCCCCCAAAACGTTTAAAGGAGGGTGAAAGAAAACTCTAAAAACTGTAATCTCAGCAGGAGCACACACCTACAGCATGTGCTGTGCTGACAGCAGGCTCAGCATGACCTCTCACGCTGTCAGTGAGACACTCATGCTGAGCCTGCTGTCAGCATAGCACATGCTGTAGAAGTGTGTGCTGCTGTTGAGGGACGGAGGGGGAAGGGAGGGGTCAGACCAGAGCCCCTCCAGCACGCCTGGGCCCGGGTAATTAGTACCCGCCCCCCCCCTCTTGGCTGCCCTGCTGGTACCCGCCTATCACTGCCCCCCCTGCCCCCACCAGTGCCCGCCTGCTGATCACTGACCCCCAGGGCAGTGGAATCGGGGACCATGGAAGGGGGATCCACCAAAATCCCAGGTGTGTAATAGTAGCTCAGTTTATCTGTGTGTCTGTCTGTCTATCTAGCTATCAAGAAAGAAAAATGATGATAGATAGATAGATAGATAGCTTCATCCACCCCTTTGTTACTTTGGCCCTGCCTAGACTATAACGCCTTGAGGGTCACATTTGAAAACCCCTGTCTTAAGTATCAACATTCATTCCCAGTCTCCTGGGTTTGAGGAAAAGGGGGGAAGTGATGAGCTGCGATCTGTCAGAACCACAGACGTCTCAGGTAATCAGTGATTGTTACTGGCCGCTCTGTTCCCTGCATTTCCCCCAAACAGATAAAATAACCCTGTTCTGTAGCGGTTGTGTCAGCGCTGCCAAGTCACTGGCTGCTTAGCTACGGACGGGCGTCTTATTGTACACGGTTAACTAGACAAGTCAGAGGACAAGACAAAATGCACTCATATCACGTACGTGTTTCATAAATAGCCATCGCATTTATGTCAAAAATGCAAGAAAGTATATTAGCCGGGCCTATTAAATATGCTCTCACCATGATTAATTTAATCAGTGATTTATGCAGCCTGGGCAGGAGAAAACAGAAACTATAAGGTAATGATAGGATGGGGTCTATTACGGTGGTAGGAGGATGGCAGCTCTGATGTATAAGGAACATTGTGAGGATATATATAACCGCTAGATAAAAGCCCGTCAAAATGACGGCTGCTGCAGTGTACTTTCACTTTGAGCTGTGCCAGTTTTTACTTTCATGCAAGTTTGAAAGAGATCAGTGTCCCTGCGAAAATTGCTTTCACTTTCTGTTAAGGAGTAACTTGGTCCGTTGGGTGGCCTCTAGTGGTCACTGGTGGTACTTCACTTCATAAAAGTGAGTAGTTATCCTTTTTATATATATATATATATATATATATATATATATATATATATATATATATATATATTATTTAGCCAGATCTGTCACTCATCCCCTGTGTATATAACGTTCCCACCCAGCGGTATACACAAACCTACCCCCCTAGGGAAAAGACCAGTGTTCTATGTGTATAACGTTCCTGCCCAGCGGGATACACAAACCCGCCCCCCCTAGGTAGAAGACCAGTGTTCTATACACCACCCCCTTGACATCACCTCCCCCCGCCCATCTGGGGCTACAGTACACGCCCACCATGACTCCACAGCCACCACCCCAGACCCCCTTGACTCCCTCTCCCGCAAAGATAAATTACTAGGCAATCTGCTCCTACTGTAACTGCCATTTTTGAAAAATGACAGGAGCTGATTGGCTGGTATTTTATTTCTGTCCACTTTATATCTCACCACTTTATCTCCAGCCAAGGCTTAGTAAATAGCCTCGGGTAAAGCTTTAGGTCAGTGTCTGGCACAGAACATAGCAAAGACTTTGTCCAATCCCAACACATGGATCTGGTTACATCTATTTACAAGACAAAGACACGATGCTGTAAACAAAAACCCCATCGCAGATGAAGGGTGACCAGCTGCTCCGTCCTGGGCTAACTAGCTATATATTCCCGGTGTTGTGCGATTGGCTGACCCCCCCAGTCCATGCTTGGCGGAGGTGTGAGAAATCCAGCACATTGGGATCAGGACATGAGGCCTGGGGCCAAGATTCTTGACTGTCTCAATTTGTGCCAAGACATGAATGAGAGGTGAAGTGTCAGTATGAACTCAGCAGGATTCCCTAACTCGGACGTGTTTATCTAACACACGGCCTGGTAATGGGATATGTTTACTGGAACCGCGCCATCGGGTTTCTGTGGACTTGGGGGAAAAACATGGAAGCACATAGTGACGGATATAGCTAATGGGTATTTAGAATATATAAATAAACCTATAGCCAGTGTCATAGACCGTACAGTGTTCCATAGGACAGCGGTAACCACACCTAAGGGTGACAGGTGCATGATTGTCACCCATGGCAACGCTAGTTCTGCATCCTAGTTACACTCATTAACAAGTGCCAATAGCGGGGGACATTTATGGAAATCACATGTGTGTCATTCTCTGAGTTAAATTAAATTAAATAGCCACAAACTACAAATTGTGGGTGTGAGCCATCATGGCCGCCTCCTCGCTTTACGGCATTCTGGACTTGCACAAAAGTCATGTGACATCCCCTCTCCCTGCCGTCTCTTCATGTGACATCCCCTCTCCCTGTCGTCTCTTCATGTGACACCCCCTATCCCTGTCGTCTCTTCATGTGACATCCCCTCTCCCTGCCGTCTCTTCATGTGACATCCCCTCTCCCTGTCGTCTCTTCATGTGACATCCCCTCTCCCTGCATTCTGTTCATGTCACATCCCCTCTCCCTGCCGTCTCTTCATGTGACATCCCCTCTCCCTGTCGTCTCTTCATGTCACATCCCCTCTCCCTGTCATCTCTTCATGTCACATCCCCTCTCCCTGTCGTCTCTTCATGTCACATCCCCTCTCCCTGTCATCTCTTCATGTCACATCCCCTCTCCCTGTCGTCTCTTCATGTGACACCCACTTTCCCTGTCTTCTCTTTATGTGACATCCACTCTCCCTGTCATCTCTTCATGTGACATCCCCTCTCCCTGTCGTCTCTTCATGTGACAGCCCCTCTCCCTGTCGTCTCTTCATGTCACATCCCCTCTCCCTGTCGTCTCTTCATGTGACATCCCCTCTCCCTGCATTCTGTTCATGTCACATCCCCTCTCCCTGCCGTCTCTTCATGTGACAGCCCCTCTCCCTGTCGTCTCTTCATGTGACATCCCCTCTCCCTGTCGTCTCTTCATGTGACAGCCCCTCTCCCTGTCGTCTCTTCATGTGACATCCCCTCTCCCTGCCGTCTCTTCATGTGACATGCCCTCTCCCTGTCGTCTCTTCATGTCACATCCCCTCTCCCTGTCGTCTCTTCATGTCACATCCCCTCTCCCTGTCGTCTCATCATGTGACATCCCCTCTCCCTGCATTCTGTTCATGTCACATCCCCTCTCCCTGCCGTCTCTTCATGTGACAGCCCCTCTCCCTGTCGTCTCTTCATGTGACATCCCCTCTCCCTGTCGTCTCTTCATGTGACATCCCCTCTCCCTGTCGTCTCTTCATGTGACATCCCCTCTCCCTGCCGTCTCTTCATGTGACATCCCCTCTCCCTGTCGTCTCTTCATGTGACATCCCCTCTCCCTGCCGTCTCTTCATGTGACATCCCCTCTCCCTGTCGTCTCTTCATGTGACATCCCCTCTCCCTGCCGTCTCTTCATGTGACATCCCCTCTCCCTGTCGTCTCTTCATGTGACATCCCCTCTCCCTGCCGTCTCTTCATGTGACATCCCCTCTCCCTGTCGTCTCTTCATGTGACATCCCCTCTCCCTGTCGTCTCTTCATGTGACATCCCCTCTCCCTGTCGTCTCATCATGTGACATCCCCTCTCCCTGTCGTCTCATCATGTGACATCCCCTCTCCCTGTCGTCTCTTCATGTGACATCCCCTCTCCCTGTCGTCTCTTCATGTGACATCCCCTCTCCCTGTCGTCTCTTCATGTGACATCCCCTCTCCCTGTCGTCTCTTCATGTGACATCCCCTCTCCCTGTCGTCCCTTCATGTGACATCCCCTCTCCCTGTCGTCTCTTCATGTGACATCCCCTCTCCCTGTCGTCTCTTCATGTCACATCCCCTCTCCCTGTCTTCTCTTCATGTCACATCCCCTCTCCCTGTCGTCTCTTCATGTGACATCCCCTTTCCCTGTCGTCTCTTCATGTCACATCCCCTCTCCCTGTCGTCTCTTCATGTCACACCCACTCTCCCTGTCGTCTCTTCATGTGACATCCCCTCTCCCTGTCGTCTCTTCATGTGACATCCCCTCTCCCTGCCGTCTCTTCATGTGACATCCCCTCTCCCTGTCGTCTCTTCATGTGACATCCCCTCTCCCTGCCGTCTCTTCATGTGACATCCCCTCTCCCTGCCGTCTCTTCATGTGACATCCCCTCTCCCTGTCGTCTCTTCATGTGACATCCCCTCTCCCTGCATTCTGTTCATGTCACATCCCCTCTCCCTGCCGTCTCTTCATGTGACATCCCCTCTCCCTGTCGTCTCTTCATGTCACATCCCCTCTCCCTGTCATCTCTTCATGTCACATCCCCTCTCCCTGTCGTCTCTTCATGTCACATCCCCTCTCCCTGTCATCTCTTCATGTCACATCCCCTCTCCCTGTCGTCTCTTCATGTGACACCCACTTTCCCTGTCTTCTCTTTATGTGACATCCACTCTCCCTGTCATCTCTTCATGTGACATCCCCTCTCCCTGTCGTCTCTTCATGTGACAGCCCCTCTCCCTGTCGTCTCTTCATGTCACATCCCCTCTCCCTGTCGTCTCTTCATGTGACATCCCCTCTCCCTGCATTCTGTTCATGTCACATCCCCTCTCCCTGCCGTCTCTTCATGTGACAGCCCCTCTCCCTGTCGTCTCTTCATGTGACATCCCCTCTCCCTGTCGTCTCTTCATGTGACAGCCCCTCTCCCTGTCGTCTCTTCATGTGACATCCCCTCTCCCTGCCGTCTCTTCATGTGACATCCCCTCTCCCTGTCGTCTCTTCATGTCACATCCCCTCTCCCTGTCGTCTCTTCATGTCACATCCCCTCTCCCTGTCGTCTCATCATGTGACATCCCCTCTCCCTGCATTCTGTTCATGTCACATCCCCTCTCCCTGCCGTCTCTTCATGTGACAGCCCCTCTCCCTGTCGTCTCTTCATGTGACATCCCCTCTCCCTGTCGTCTCTTCATGTGACATCCCCTCTCCCTGTCGTCTCTTCATGTGACATCCCCTCTCCCTGCCGTCTCTTCATGTGACATCCCCTCTCCCTGTCGTCTCTTCATGTGACATCCCCTCTCCCTGCCGTCTCTTCATGTGACATCCCCTCTCCCTGTCGTCTCTTTATGTGACATCCCCTCTCCCTGCCGTCTCTTCATGTGACATCCCCTCTCCCTGTCGTCTCTTCATGTGACATCCCCTCTCCCTGCCGTCTCTTCATGTGACATCCCCTCTCCCTGTCGTCTCTTCATGTGACATCCCCTCTCCCTGTCGTCTCTTCATGTGACATCCCCTCTCCCTGTCGTCTCATCATGTGACATCCCCTCTCCCTGTCGTCTCATCATGTGACATCCCCTCTCCCTGTCGTCTCTTCATGTGACATCCCCTCTCCCTGTCGTCTCTTCATGTGACATCCCCTCTCCCTGTCGTCTCTTCATGTGACATCCCCTCTCCCTGTCGTCTCTTCATGTGACATCCCCTCTCCCTGTCGTCCCTTCATGTGACATCCCCTCTCCCTGTCGTCTCTTCATGTGACATCCCCTCTCCCTGTCGTCTCTTCATGTCACATCCCCTCTCCCTGTCTTCTCTTCATGTCACATCCCCTCTCCCTGTCGTCTCTTCATGTGACATCCCCTCTCCCTGTCGTCTCTTCATGTCACATCCCCTCTCCCTGTCGTCTCTTCATGTCACACCCACTCTCCCTGTCGTCTCTTCATGTGACATCCCCTCTCCCTGTCGTCTCTTCATGTGACATCCCCTCTCCCTGCCGTCTCTTCATGTGACATCCCCTCTCCCTGTCGTCTCTTCATGTGACATCCCCTCTCCCTGCCGTCTCTTCATGTGACATCCCCTCTCCCTGTCGTCTCTTCATGTCACATCCCCTCTCCCTGTCGTCTCTTCATGTGACACCCACTCTCCCTGTCTTCTCTTCATGTGACATCCCCTCTCCCTGTCGTCTCTTCATGTGACATCCCCTCTCCCTGCCGTCTCTTCATGTGACATCCCCTCTCCCTGCCGTCTCTTCATGTGACATCCCCTCTCCCTGTCGTCTCTTCATGTGACATCCCCTCTCCCTGCCGTCTCTTCATGTGACATCCCCTCTCCCTGTCGTCTCTTCATGTGACATCCCCTCTCCCTGCCGTCTCTTCATGTGACATCCCCTCTCCCTGTCGTCTCTTCATGTGACATCCCCTCTCCCTGTCGTCTCTTCATGTGACATCCCCTCTCCCTGCCGTCTCTTCATGTCACATCCCCTCTCCCTGCCGTCTCTTCATGTCACATCCCCTCTCCCTGTCGTCTCTTCATGTCACATCCCCTCTCCCTGTCGTCTCTTCATGTCACATCCCCTCTCCCTGCCGTCTCTTCATGTCACATCCCCTCTCCCTGTCATCTCTTCATGTCACATCCCCTCTCCCTGTCGTCTCTTCATGTGACATCCCCTCTCCCTGTCGTCTCTTCATGTCACATCCCCTCTCCCTGTCGTCTCTTCATGTGACACCCACTTTCCCTGTCTTCTCTTCATGTGACATCCCCTCTCCCTGTCGTCTCTTCATGTGACATCCCCTCTCCCTGTCGTCTCTTCATGTGACATCCCCTCTCCCTGTCGTCTCTTCATGTGACACCCCCTCTCTCTGCCGTCTCTTCATGTGACACCCCCTCTCCCTGTCTTCTCTTCATGTCACATCCCCTCTCCCTGCCGTCTCTTCATGTCACATCCCCTCTCCCTGTCGTCTCTTCATGTGACACCCACTCTCCCTGTCTTCTCTTCATGTCACATCCCCTCTCCCTGTCGTCTCTTCATGTGACATCCCCTCTCCCTGCCGTCTCTTCATGTGACATCCCCTCTCCCTGTCGTCTCTTCATGTGACATCCCCTCTCCCTGTCGTCTCTTCATGTGACATCCCCTCTCCCTGCCGTCTCTTCATGTGACATCCCCTCTCCCTGTCGTCTCTTCATGTGACATCCCCTCTCCCTGCCGTCTCTTCATGTGACATCCCCTCTCCCTGTCGTCTCTTCATGTGACATCCCCTCTCCCTGTCGTCTCTTCATGTGACATCCCCTCTCCCTGTCGTCTCTTCATGTGACATCTCCTCTCCCTGCCGTCTCTTCATGTCACATCCCCTCTCCCTGTCGTCTCTTCATGTGACATCCCCTCTCCCTGTCGTCTCTTCATGTGACATCCCCTCTCCCTGTCGTCTCTTCATGTGACATCCCCTCTCCCTGTCGTCTCTTCATGTCACATCCCCTCTCCCTGTCGTCTCTTCATGTCACATCCCCTCTCCCTGTCGTCTCTTCATGTCACATCCCCTCTCCCTGTCGTCTCTTCATGTGACATCCCCTCTCCCTGTCGTCTCTTCATGTGACATCCCCTCTCCCTGTCGTCTCTTCATGTGACATCCCCTCTCCCTGTCGTCTCTTCATGTCACATCCCCTCTCCCTGTCGTCTCTTCATGTCACATCCCCTCTCCCTGTCGTCTCTTCATGTCACATCCCCTCTCCCTGTCTTCTCTTCATGTCACATCCCCTCTCCCTGTCGTCTCTTCATGTGACATCCCCTCTCCCTGTCGTCTCTTCATGTGACATCCCCTCTCCCTGTCGTCTCTTCATGTCACATCCCCTCTCCCTGCCGTCTCTTCATGTCACATCCCCTCTCCCTGCCGTCTCTTCATGTGACATCCCCTCTCCCTGCATTCTGTTCATGTCACATCCCCTCTCCCTGCCGTCTCTTCATGTGACAGCCCCTCTCCCTGTCGTCTCTTCATGTGACATCCCCTCTCCCTGTCGTCTCTTCATGTGACAGCCCCTCTCCCTGTCGTCTCTTCATGTGACATCCCCTCTCCCTGCCGTCTCTTCATGTGACATGCCCTCTCCCTGTCGTCTCTTCATGTCACATCCCCTCTCCCTGTCGTCTCTTCATGTCACATCCCCTCTCCCTGTCGTCTCATCATGTGACATCCCCTCTCCCTGCATTCTGTTCATGTCACATCCCCTCTCCCTGCCGTCTCTTCATGTGACAGCCCCTCTCCCTGTCGTCTCTTCATGTGACATCCCCTCTCCCTGTCGTCTCTTCATGTGACATCCCCTCTCCCTGTCGTCTCTTCATGTGACATCCCCTCTCCCTGCCGTCTCTTCATGTGACATCCCCTCTCCCTGTCGTCTCTTCATGTGACATCCCCTCTCCCTGCCGTCTCTTCATGTGACATCCCCTCTCCCTGTCGTCTCTTCATGTGACATCCCCTCTCCCTGCCGTCTCTTCATGTGACATCCCCTCTCCCTGTCGTCTCTTCATGTGACATCCCCTCTCCCTGCCGTCTCTTCATGTGACATCCCCTCTCCCTGTCGTCTCTTCATGTGACATCCCCTCTCCCTGTCGTCTCTTCATGTGACATCCCCTCTCCCTGTCGTCTCATCATGTGACATCCCCTCTCCCTGTCGTCTCATCATGTGACATCCCCTCTCCCTGTCGTCTCTTCATGTGACATCCCCTCTCCCTGTCGTCTCTTCATGTGACATCCCCTCTCCCTGTCGTCTCTTCATGTGACATCCCCTCTCCCTGTCGTCTCTTCATGTGACATCCCCTCTCCCTGTCGTCCCTTCATGTGACATCCCCTCTCCCTGTCGTCTCTTCATGTGACATCCCCTCTCCCTGTCGTCTCTTCATGTCACATCCCCTCTCCCTGTCTTCTCTTCATGTCACATCCCCTCTCCCTGTCGTCTCTTCATGTGACATCCCCTTTCCCTGTCGTCTCTTCATGTCACATCCCCTCTCCCTGTCGTCTCTTCATGTCACACCCACTCTCCCTGTCGTCTCTTCATGTGACATCCCCTCTCCCTGTCGTCTCTTCATGTGACATCCCCTCTCCCTGCCGTCTCTTCATGTGACATCCCCTCTCCCTGTCGTCTCTTCATGTGACATCCCCTCTCCCTGCCGTCTCTTCATGTGACATCCCCTCTCCCTGCCGTCTCTTCATGTGACATCCCCTCTCCCTGTCGTCTCTTCATGTGACATCCCCTCTCCCTGCATTCTGTTCATGTCACATCCCCTCTCCCTGCCGTCTCTTCATGTGACATCCCCTCTCCCTGTCGTCTCTTCATGTCACATCCCCTCTCCCTGTCATCTCTTCATGTCACATCCCCTCTCCCTGTCGTCTCTTCATGTCACATCCCCTCTCCCTGTCATCTCTTCATGTCACATCCCCTCTCCCTGTCGTCTCTTCATGTGACACCCACTTTCCCTGTCTTCTCTTTATGTGACATCCACTCTCCCTGTCATCTCTTCATGTGACATCCCCTCTCCCTGTCGTCTCTTCATGTGACAGCCCCTCTCCCTGTCGTCTCTTCATGTCACATCCCCTCTCCCTGTCGTCTCTTCATGTGACATCCCCTCTCCCTGCATTCTGTTCATGTCACATCCCCTCTCCCTGCCGTCTCTTCATGTGACAGCCCCTCTCCCTGTCGTCTCTTCATGTGACATCCCCTCTCCCTGTCGTCTCTTCATGTGACAGCCCCTCTCCCTGTCGTCTCTTCATGTGACATCCCCTCTCCCTGCCGTCTCTTCATGTGACATCCCCTCTCCCTGTCGTCTCTTCATGTCACATCCCCTCTCCCTGTCGTCTCTTCATGTCACATCCCCTCTCCCTGTCGTCTCATCATGTGACATCCCCTCTCCCTGCATTCTGTTCATGTCACATCCCCTCTCCCTGCCGTCTCTTCATGTGACAGCCCCTCTCCCTGTCGTCTCTTCATGTGACATCCCCTCTCCCTGTCGTCTCTTCATGTGACATCCCCTCTCCCTGTCGTCTCTTCATGTGACATCCCCTCTCCCTGCCGTCTCTTCATGTGACATCCCCTCTCCCTGTCGTCTCTTCATGTGACATCCCCTCTCCCTGCCGTCTCTTCATGTGACATCCCCTCTCCCTGTCGTCTCTTCATGTGACATCCCCTCTCCCTGCCGTCTCTTCATGTGACATCCCCTCTCCCTGTCGTCTCTTCATGTGACATCCCCTCTCCCTGCCGTCTCTTCATGTGACATCCCCTCTCCCTGTCGTCTCTTCATGTGACATCCCCTCTCCCTGTCGTCTCTTCATGTGACATCCCCTCTCCCTGTCGTCTCATCATGTGACATCCCCTCTCCCTGTCGTCTCATCATGTGACATCCCCTCTCCCTGTCGTCTCTTCATGTGACATCCCCTCTCCCTGTCGTCTCTTCATGTGACATCCCCTCTCCCTGTCGTCTCTTCATGTGACATCCCCTCTCCCTGTCGTCTCTTCATGTGACATCCCCTCTCCCTGTCGTCCCTTCATGTGACATCCCCTCTCCCTGTCGTCTCTTCATGTGACATCCCCTCTCCCTGTCGTCTCTTCATGTCACATCCCCTCTCCCTGTCTTCTCTTCATGTCACATCCCCTCTCCCTGTCGTCTCTTCATGTGACATCCCCTCTCCCTGTCGTCTCTTCATGTCACATCCCCTCTCCCTGTCGTCTCTTCATGTCACACCCACTCTCCCTGTCGTCTCTTCATGTGACATCCCCTCTCCCTGTCGTCTCTTCATGTGACATCCCCTCTCCCTGCCGTCTCTTCATGTGACATCCCCTCTCCCTGTCGTCTCTTCATGTGACATCCCCTCTCCCTGCCGTCTCTTCATGTGACATCCCCTCTCCCTGTCGTCTCTTCATGTCACATCCCCTCTCCCTGTCGTCTCTTCATGTGACACCCACTCTCCCTGTCTTCTCTTCATGTGACATCCCCTCTCCCTGTCGTCTCTTCATGTGACATCCCCTCTCCCTGCCGTCTCTTCATGTGACATCCCCTCTCCCTGCCGTCTCTTCATGTGACATCCCCTCTCCCTGTCGTCTCTTCATGTGACATCCCCTCTCCCTGCCGTCTCTTCATGTGACATCCCCTCTCCCTGTCGTCTCTTCATGTGACATCCCCTCTCCCTGCCGTCTCTTCATGTGACATCCCCTCTCCCTGTCGTCTCTTCATGTGACATCCCCTCTCCCTGTCGTCTCTTCATGTGACATCCCCTCTCCCTGCCGTCTCTTCATGTCACATCCCCTCTCCCTGCCGTCTCTTCATGTCACATCCCCTCTCCCTGTCGTCTCTTCATGTCACATCCCCTCTCCCTGTCGTCTCTTCATGTCACATCCCCTCTCCCTGCCGTCTCTTCATGTCACATCCCCTCTCCCTGTCATCTCTTCATGTCACATCCCCTCTCCCTGTCGTCTCTTCATGTGACATCCCCTCTCCCTGTCGTCTCTTCATGTCACATCCCCTCTCCCTGTCGTCTCTTCATGTGACACCCACTTTCCCTGTCTTCTCTTCATGTGACATCCCCTCTCCCTGTCGTCTCTTCATGTGACATCCCCTCTCCCTGTCGTCTCTTCATGTGACATCCCCTCTCCCTGTCGTCTCTTCATGTGACACCCCCTCTCTCTGCCGTCTCTTCATGTGACACCCCCTCTCCCTGTCTTCTCTTCATGTCACATCCCCTCTCCCTGCCGTCTCTTCATGTCACATCCCCTCTCCCTGTCGTCTCTTCATGTGACACCCACTCTCCCTGTCTTCTCTTCATGTCACATCCCCTCTCCCTGTCGTCTCTTCATGTGACATCCCCTCTCCCTGCCGTCTCTTCATGTGACATCCCCTCTCCCTGTCGTCTCTTCATGTGACATCCCCTCTCCCTGTCGTCTCTTCATGTGACATCCCCTCTCCCTGCCGTCTCTTCATGTGACATCCCCTCTCCCTGTCGTCTCTTCATGTGACATCCCCTCTCCCTGCCGTCTCTTCATGTGACATCCCCTCTCCCTGTCGTCTCTTCATGTGACATCCCCTCTCCCTGTCGTCTCTTCATGTGACATCCCCTCTCCCTGTCGTCTCTTCATGTGACATCTCCTCTCCCTGCCGTCTCTTCATGTCACATCCCCTCTCCCTGTCGTCTCTTCATGTGACATCCCCTCTCCCTGTCGTCTCTTCATGTGACATCCCCTCTCCCTGTCGTCTCTTCATGTGACATCCCCTCTCCCTGTCGTCTCTTCATGTCACATCCCCTCTCCCTGTCGTCTCTTCATGTCACATCCCCTCTCCCTGTCGTCTCTTCATGTCACATCCCCTCTCCCTGTCGTCTCTTCATGTGACATCCCCTCTCCCTGTCGTCTCTTCATGTGACATCCCCTCTCCCTGTCGTCTCTTCATGTGACATCCCCTCTCCCTGTCGTCTCTTCATGTCACATCCCCTCTCCCTGTCGTCTCTTCATGTCACATCCCCTCTCCCTGTCGTCTCTTCATGTCACATCCCCTCTCCCTGTCTTCTCTTCATGTCACATCCCCTCTCCCTGTCGTCTCTTCATGTGACATCCCCTCTCCCTGTCGTCTCTTCATGTGACATCCCCTCTCCCTGTCGTCTCTTCATGTCACATCCCCTCTCCCTGCCGTCTCTTCATGTCACATCCCCTCTCCCTGTCTTCTCTTCATGTGACACCCACTCTCCCTGTCTTCTCTTCATGTCACATCCCCTCTCCCTGTCGTCTCTTCATGTCACATCCCCTCTCCCTGTCGTCTCTTCATGTCACATCCCCTCTCCCTGTCGTCTCTTCATGTCACATCCCCTCTCCCTGTCGTCTCTTCATGTGACACCCACTCTCCCTGTCTTCTCTTCATGTGACATCCCCTCTCCCTGTCGTCTCTTCATGTCACATCCCCTCTCCCTGTCGTCTCTTCATGTGACACCCACTCTCCCTGTCTTCTCTTCATGTCACATCCCCTCTCCCTGTCGTCTCTTCATGTCACATCCCCTCTCCCTGTCGTCTCTTCATGTCACATCCCCTCTCCCTGTCGTCTCTTCATGTCACATCCCCTCTCCCTGTCGTCTCTTCATGTCACATCCCCTCTCCCTGTCGTCTCTTCATGTCACATCCCCTCTCCCTGTCGTCTCTTCATGTCACATCCCCTCTCCCTGCCGTCTCTTCATGTCACATACCCTCTCCCTGTCGTCTCTTCATGTGACATCCCCTCTCCCTGTCGTCTCTTCATGTGACATCCCCTCTCCCTGCCGTCTCTTCATGTCACATCCCCTCTCCCTGTCGTCTCTTCATGTCACATCCCCTCTCCCTGTCGTCTCTTCATGTCACATCCCCTCTCCCTGCCGTCTCTTCATGTCACATCCCCTCTCCCTGTCGTCTCTTCATGTGACACCCACTCTCCCTGTCTTCTCTTCATGTCACATCCCCTCTCCCTGTCGTCTCTTCATGTCACATCCCCTCTCCCTGTCATCTCTTCATGTCACATCCCCTCTCCCTGTCGTCTCTTCATGTCACATCCCCTCTCCCTGTCGTCTCTTCATGTGACACCCACTCTCCCTGTCTTCTCTTCATGTGACATCCCCTCTCCCTGTCGTCTCTTCATGTCACATCCCCTCTCCCTGTCGTCTCTTCATGTCACATCCCCTCTCCCTGTCGTCTCTTCATGTCACATCCCCTCTCCCTGCCGTCTCTTCATGTGACATCCCCTCTCCCTGTCGTCTCTTCATGTCACATCCCCTCTCCCTGCCGTCTCTTCATGTAACATCCCCTCTCCCTGTCGTCTCTTCATGTGACATCCCCTCTCCCTGTCGTCTCTTCATGTGACATCCCCTCTCCCTGCCGTCTCTTCATGTCACATCCCCTCTCCCTGTCGTCTCTTCATGTGACACCCACTCTCCCTGTCTTCTCTTCATGTGACATCCCCTCTCCCTGTCGTCTCTTCATGTGACATCCCCTCTCCCTGCCGTCTCTTCATGTGACATCCCCTCTCCCTGCCGTCTCTTCATGTGACACCACTGTCCCTGTCTTCTCTTTATGTGACATCCACTCTCCCTGTCATCTCTTCATGTGACATCCCCTCTCCCTGTCGTCTCTTCATGTGACATCCCCTCTCCCTGTCGTCTCTTCATGTGATACCCCCTCTCTCTCTGCTGTACCTTCAAGTGACATCCCCTCTCTCTCTACCGTCTCTTTACATGACATCCCCTCTCTCTACCATCTCTTTACGTGACATCCTGCTCCCTGCCGTGTCTTCAAGTGACCTTCCCTCTCTCTAGGCCACCTGTTCACATGACATCACCCCTCTCTCTGCTGTCTTTTCACATAACACCCCCCTCTCTCTCTCTCTGCCCTCTCTTCATGTGACATCCCCTTTCTCTGTCATCTCTTCACGTGACATCCCCCCTCTCTGCCGTCTCTTCACGTGACATCCCTTCGCTCCTATCACTCACTGAAAGTGACATTATTGTACTAAAGGGTCTACACCATCCCTGAATTGCTGAGAGAGCACTCTGCTCAGATAAGACAGAGGGTAACTGTCTGTGTGAGTAGTCTAAAGGTGTCTCATAGTTGTGTAAGCTGTGCATTCTAGTGTCACGCTTGTCCTATACCGCCGGCATCCAATGCACCGGCCGCCGGAGGAGACAAGTCACCGGAGGCTGGTAATCTGCACTTCTGTTGTTTGGATTCAATCAGCAGCTGCAGTACTGTACACCACCTCTGTTTAGTCAGGATAGAGATATTAGCACAGCACTGTACACCATCTTGTTAAGGCCAGGATAGAGATATTAGCACAGCGCTGTACACTGGCGCTGCACAGTCAGGATAGATATATTAGTGCATTACTGTACAATGTTTCTGTACAGGATAGAGATATTAGCACACTGCTGTACACCGTCTCTGTACAGCCAGCATAAAGATATTAGTGCAGTACTCATATCTGCTCAGTCAGGATATAGATATTAGCGCAATACTGTGCAACATCTCTGTTCAGTTAGGATACAGATATTAGCGCAGTACTGTACAACGTTTCTGCACAATCAGGACATAGAAAATGATTAGCACAGTACTGTACACTGTTTATGTATAGTCAGGATAGAGATATAGCGCAGTACTGTACACCATCTCTGCACAGTCAGGATAGAGATACTAGTGGAGTATTGTACACTGGCTCTGTATAGTCAGGATAGAGATATTAGTGCAGTACTGTACAATGTCTCTGCACAGTCAGGATAGAGATATAGCACAGTACTGTACGCCATCTCTCCATAGTCAGGATAGAGAGATTAGTGCAGTACTATACACCGTTTCTGCACAGTCAGGAAAGAGAGATTAGTGCAGTACTATTCACCGTTTCTGCACAGTCAGGATAGAGATATTAGCACAGTACTGTACACAGTCTCTGCACAGTCAGGATAGAGATATTAGCACAGTACTGTACACCATCTCTGCACAGTCAGGATAGAGAGATTAGTGCAGTACTATACACCGTTTCTGCACAGTCAGGATAGAGATATTAGCACAGTACTGTACACAGTCTCTGCACAGTCAGGATAGAGAGATTAGTGCAGTACTATACACCGTTTCTGCACAGTCAGGATAGAGAGATTAGTGCAGTACTATACACCGTTTCTGCACAGTCAGGATAGAGATATTAGCACAGTACTGTACACAGTCTCTGCACAGTCAGGATAGAGATATAAGCACAGTACTGTACACATCTATGCACAGACAGAATAGAGATATTAGCGCAGTACTGTACACATCTATGCACAGACAGAATAGAGATATTAGCACAGTACTGTACACCATCTCTGCACAGTCAGGATAGAGAGATTAGTGCAGTACTATACACCGTTTCTGCACAGTCAGGATAGAGAGATTAGTGCAGTACTATACACCGTTTCTGCACAGTCAGGATAGAGATATTAGCACAGTACTGTACACAGTCTCTGCACAGTCAGGATAGAGATATTAGCACAGTACTGTACACATCTATGCACAGACAGAATAGAGATATTAGCGCAGTACTGTACACCATCTCTGCACAGTCAGGATAGAGAGATTAATGCAGTACTATACACCGTTTCTGCACAGTCAGGATAGAGAGATTAGTGCAGTACTATACACCGTTTCTACACCGTACTGTACAAATCTATGCACAGACAGAATAGAGATATTAGCGCAGTACTGTACACATCTATGCACAGACAGAATAGAGATATTAGCGCAGTACTGTACACATCTATGCACAGACAGAATAGAGATATTAGCGCAGTACTGTACACATCTATGCACAGACAGGATAGAGAGATTAGTCAGTACTGTACACCGTTTCTGCACAGTCAGGATAGAGATATTAGCGCAGTACTGTACACAGTCTCTCTATAGCAAGGATACATATTTAGAATATCTACAATAACAACATTGCCCATATTCTGACACACACGGAAACTTCAGTCTTTGTTGTAGAACAGTTGTTTCGCTTCAGAAGATATTATTGCCATTATTCTTAGTTGTATACGGCATTGTCACTGAAATGGTTTGCACAATGCTGAGATAGAGGGACCGGAGCAATCAGGGAAGAGCTAATACCTTTCTTTTGTTGTCACTATGACGGTCGGAAACAATAAGACTTTGTATTGAATACACATTAACATAGTTCTTCCATTTGTCTGTCTAAACTTCAGGAACATGAAAGTCACCATTCTGTAGTTGTTAATACAATTGTTAGAACTTATTGAACTAGGTTAATTAGCTGGTGTTAAATAGAGACATACATTAATGATTCTGCCCTAAATTGTCTCTGAAGAACATGTCACCCGCCCTTCAACAAGGAAGTGACACATTTAGCGATTCTCCCAGGTTAGCTGCCCAGTCTTGATAGCCTGGCCGGTTTCCCCTTGGACTCGAACCCTATTGATGGGGTCTCAAGCAAGATGACATCACAAACCAGTTTGTACGGCTCTATCATTAGCCTCTTCCCCCATTCAGGGTGCCATTACATCATGTCAATCAGAAAAAACCTCTTCATTGAAAAAGAAAAAGACTTGAGACACCCCCCCCCCCCCCCCCCCCCATTTTATATATGAAAGAAGATGTATCAAGCTTGGCAGAGCGAGATAAAGTGGAGAATTTCTCCAAATCAGCCAATTAGTGTCTAAGGGGTAAATTTACATGTACTAAGCCGGCCAAATACAGCCGAACCCCGTACGAACGGGATTGGCTGTATATGACCCAAAAATACGGATGGAGAATACATCAAATTTACAAAGCTGTCGTATTCTCCTCACTCGTATTTTCCGATGTTGTAGCCGTTGATACCAGTTCATACTCCTTCGTATTCGCCTACGAAGCGGCACCATTGCACGGATCGGTCAGATCCCTGCTGCCCTGTGTAAAAATAGAATAAAAAAAAACAATTCTAAAAACCCGGGTCTTGGTTTTAGAAATTCAGGGGTCAAAGAATTTGGTGATTTCTAAAACCAGTGCCAGGCTCAAGGGCAGGTCCTGGCTTCCAAAATACAGGGGGGGGGGGGGGGGGGGAATGAATAGGGGCCCCCCGTATTTTGACAACCAGCACAGGGCCCAAACAGCCAGCAGGGTAATGCCACAGCTTGGGGAAACTTGGGGAAGTGGGGACCCCCCCCCCCCCCCAATAAGGCCCCCCCCCAGGATAACCCCTGCCATAGTACTACATAAGTAGAACCACAAGTCCCAGCATGCGGGGCATTAAGTGGCCTGCTGGCCTACTCATACATTGTCACCTAAGTTACGGTTCTGTGGATAAAGATTGCTGGGTGCTGCTGTGATCTGTTCTGGGTCAGCGGTAGAACTGGCAGCTGTGCTACAGTACACCAGCCAAAACCTTGCCTATTTTACGTCCGGCTCTGGGTGAATAACCTATTGTCCAATCACATATTGCTTATATGCACTTGAAGTGTCTTTATAACTTATAACATATAATAATTTTTATCATCATCATCATCCTGTCCAGTAACAGTCTTGTTCTGTTTTGGGGTCTCCTCTATGGGTCAGGGTAGGAGGGCCTGTTTTCTGGAACCGGATCTGTCGGAATCTGTTTTGACGTAAACGAGTGCGGATTGAAGAATTCACGGCTGTTTTTTTGGCAATCTGTGGCTATTTTTTCCACCGATCCGCGGTCTTGCTGACACTTGTCAGCCGGAACATTGAAGTTAAAGTTACAGTTAGAATAAACGACCTTTTGGAAGTTCCGACAGTTGGAATCCCGATTTGAATACCCCCTTAGCGTTAAAATTTTATTTTCCTTTTTTATTATTTTTGATTTTGTTTTACTATAATTTACTACATTCACATAATGATTATTCCTAGCAATTCCACAATGGTATGGAATGCCACTTCCAGGCATGTTAACTAACAACAAAGAAGAAGTTGTTAGCCGATTTGTGGGTAATTGTTTAGTTTCACAGCGGCCGATATATCGGATGCGATATCGGCCGTTCCGATGTGATTTTTTTACCTGTTCATAACCCCACTATCCACTACGCATGGAGTTGTCTTTATATAGTGTGGCGAGCGCAGTAATCTGTGTCCGCTCGCCACACTATATAAAATCAACTCCATGCATAGTGGATAGTGGGATTATGAACAGGTAAAAAATCTCATCGGATCACCCGATATATCGGCCGATATCGCATCCGATATATCGGCTGGCGTGAAACTAAACAAGTACCGAATTGTGCATTATAGACCTCTGTAGGCACTAGGCTTAATCTGCTAGGATTCAGGGTCTCACTAGCCTGTCCCTAGCCTTCTCCCATCACATCCGAACACCTCCGTCTTTGTACAGAAACGCTAACAGCAGGTCTTCCCGTACGACTCAGCATCTCTGTATGCCTTTTTATCCACCCCGATTACCTCTGTGTGTGTGTGTGTGTGTCCGTTAACCATTCTTGTTTTTCCCTCCAGAGAGATTTTGAAAAGCACTAAACAGCTAAGAAAAATGCTTGAAAGGGTATTTAAATTGGTCATTGCAAAAAAACAAAAATGGATTTGCTGTTTCAAACAGATCAGTTTTATACAAAAACCACCAAACAAACCATAACTTTGATTAAAAGGAAAAACAAAGAAACTCCAAAAGTGTCCCCCAGAGATTTGATTCTAAATGTCCCTGCTCAACTGTTCATTACTCTGCCTTGATAAATATTCAGTACTCTGCCCCCGTCCTGAGACAGCGCTTCAATGAAGTACATGAGCTTGCAAGACCTAGCCACAAATCTATCCTTGACAAGCTGACACCTACAATTCAAGTGATTGACAAGATGGTTACTGGCATTCAAATAGTTAATCTGCTGCCATCTAGTGGTGAAAGAGGAAAACCATCAAATCATATTTTCTGTTCTTGAAAAACGACTGCACGCCAAGTCATCCTCTGGTAACTATTGTCCAAGGACAGTGCAAGGTGTGGAAGATTTTTTTTATCTGCATCTGCCAAAGTCCCCGTTCCGAAATATTTGCAGTTACTGCGGCCTCATACAATAGATAGGGGAACCCTGGGGAATTGTCTGCAATGAAACCTTTTAATACACTCTCATAATCTGCAGTATCAGCATAATCATTTAGTGTTTGTATTTGTGTTTTTTCCCACCCATTGATATATAGACCTTTCTTTCCGGAGAGGGACATAGCGCTCTAAATACCGGCAATTATTTATGCGTTGGTCCTAGTTTTGCATTCCCCATTGTACAATAAAGACCTATAATATTCAAGTGTATATTTAATGTATGTCCATATATTACTGAACCCAGCGTATGATTCATTCATTCTCTAAATACACATGTCAGGGAGCCTCTGAGACTTCAAGTATAACTACAATAGGATACTTTGCCACAATCCTGCAAAGTTGCAAAATGGGGCAACTCAATGGAGTTGCCCCAACTCAATGGGGCATTTCAGACCTGTTCGATAGGCTGCGTGTATTTGCAGCCCAGCGAGCAGGTAAACTCCGCCCACCGACCCGCGGAATGGCACACCCACACTGGGCGTTCTCCTGCTTTCCTGGCCGCCCCCCTTCCCGCCCATCATAGAGGGAATGGCCCGGGAGTGTGAAACAAATTTGGCTTGCAGCAAGTGGGGTTGAATCGCCCCCAATTTGCCGGCGATAGGGCTTGTTTGTTTGTCTACTTAGTTTAAGTTCTGGTTTATTTGGCAGCAATGGAACTGAAAACCCAAATTGGTGTATGGTCATGGAATCGGTATAGCGGGCCTGGCCAACCACTGGTGAAACTGCAAGTCCCAGCATGCCTTGCCACAGTTTTGTGAAAAAGGGTATGCTAAAACCAAGGCATGCTGGGATGTGTAGTTTCACAATAGCGGGGGGAGCCGCAGGGTTATAGGACCTTATTCTGGTCTGTTCACAGTGGCTGCTCGTTCGCATGGGGACTGATGTTCTCTGGGTGCATGCAAGGGGGGGGGGGGGCATAGGATGGCGGGAGATAGTCGTGTCCATGGGAACGCCAAGCGTTTCATTGGCATTCCCATGGAAATCATCTGGTGACGGGCAGCTGACATTACCGTCATCTGTCCGCCCACATCCTTCCGAATGTTCACGCAGAGGATGCAGTATGCCTCCTCCCGACCTGGTCATTGGCGTGGTCATTGCCGTTGACGTGGAGTTGATTTTATAAAGTGTGACGAGTGCAGCGAGCCACCGAGCCCAAAGCGCGGTGAGCGCAGCGTGCCCTGCAAGGGGACGTGGAAAAAGAGCCCGAAGCGTGGCGAGCCGCGCGAGGGGACGTGGAATACAAGTCAAGTAATCCGTGTCCGCTCGCCACATTTTCCGCATCCGCTCGCCACACTTTATAAAATCAGGGTATGAACAGATCGGAAGGACGCGTACCACGTCCGCTTGCCACGCTTCGGGTTTACGTGAATAGTGGGGATGTGCTAACTCGCAGCACATGCAAATTGCATGCAAATCGCATATGATTTGCATGCGATGCGATCCACGGGCAGTGCCGCCGTGAAACTACACAAGCACCATATTTTCTTTACTTAAATAGGGGCCTCAGTGCATTGCTTTGCCTAGGGCCCAAAGTGCCGTTAAGACGGCCCTGTACTTACGCCGCTACTGCTGGGTCCAGTCTGCATCCCAATTGAGTACAAACATGAATTGTCTTTTTCTGTGTCTGCTGGTGAGAGAGAGAGAGAGAGTGAGAGAGAGAGGGGGGGGGGGGGTGTAGTGCACAAATCTCCCCGCTGACCGGGTTAAGTATACAGGATAGAGCATTACATTACCAGCGTACTATACCGATCATAATGAAACCACAAAATAGCAGCTTCTCAGTACCGTATGATTTTCTTTTTTACGCAGCATGTTTAAAGTACTGCACAAATTACTTAAATTAGATAAGTGCTACATTAATTATACTTCTAACCTCCAGCGTTGCATTTAAAGTAAGCAGATTAAATACATGTAATTTTGTCGTAACGTGACGTGACCAGACAAGGTTCTGTTGGGGCTGGTGGTTAGTATTAATGTATTGTGGTATATGTATGTATGTGTGTGTGTGTGTATATTTGATACCACTATGCTCAGGGGAACGATCCATTTCTTCGGAAAGTCTAATGTTTAGATGCATAGCACAGCAGCGGTGAGGGGGCATCCAAACTGTAGAGGGGGGGGGGGGGGGGGGTTCCTACAGTAAAGTGATAAGCTTGCCCCCAACATAGGGGCCAATTCACATCGAATTCAGCCCCTTCCCCGATGTTTGCGTTCTGCGATGTGTCTGACATCTGGTCCGATGTCCCGTGCGGATCAGATCAGACCCGGTGATCAAACATGTTGCACGTATGATCTCTGCGTCGGACCGCCTATCAGCGCCAGGGAGCGGGGGTCGCATGCAATCTATCGCATGCGATCCTGACACCGGAGGTTACTGGGCGTGGGGGGGGGGGGGGGGGATTGTATGCAACTTCTCAGAGGAGAGAATTTGTATAGTGTATGGGCCTTTAGACTGAGCTACCCACCCTCCCGCACAATCTCACCTCCCAAATTCTCATTCTCTATTGATGGCACTATTATCTCCAGTAGCCCCCAAGTGTGCTGTATTGACTCCTCCCTCTCCGTCATTCCCTTCCCTTTCAGAATCCAATTCAAGCTTCTCACACTCGCTTGCAAAGCCATCACCCACTCCTCTCCCACTTACATCTCTAACATCAACTCCCTTTACACTCCCACCCGACCCCTCCGCTCTGCTAATGCATGCCACCTCTCCTGCCAACTGATTAGTTCCTCCCACTCCTACCTCCTACTTTTCACGTGCTGCTCCCTACCTCTGGAACTCTCTACTTCTCTCCCTCAGACTCTCTACAAAACTTCAAACAGGTTCACAAGACCCATTTAATCACCAAACTCAGCCAAATCGCTTACATAACCCTCTCTTTCATGCTGTCTACCCCATCTGTGTCACCCCTGTTAGTCTGTCCATCCCCTCTAGAATGGGAGCTCTCACGAGCAGGGCCCTCATCCCTCATGAGCTTCCCCTTCTCTTACTTAAACATCTTTGATGGCACCAAATATTGCAGTTTTCTGCCAAGCTGATACTTATGACAGTGCCGCCTGCTGATGCAGCTATGGTCCTGTGCCCTGTACTTGTCCCCTACTGTATCTACCTGTAAGTCACTGTATTGCTTACATGTCTATGTACTCTGTAATTGGGTGCTGTGGATCCCTTGCGGCACCATATAAATAGAGCATTATAGTAATAATAATAATAGGACAGACACATATCATCTATATATATATATATATATATATATATATATATATATATATGTCTAGTGTCCATTTGTGTCTCCGAAACACTGCCATCAGTTGGCAGCAAGTGAAACTACATCTCTTTCCCTCTCATACAGTACATGCACAAACACAGAGGCAGTCACAAGGTTGTGGCACTGCAGGGACCAGCAACACAGCAGGTACACAGTATACGACGTGCCCGATATGTCGGTCCGATCCACCGGATCGGCTTTAAGATGGCCACAGCGGCAGGTACAGTAGAGTGACATTTAAGGCAAGAGAAATGAACAACTGACGCTCAGGTGCGAAGCGTTACACAAGCCCCCGAGAGTCAGCGAATCTCCGCTGGTAACCACAAGGACAACTCCCCATCCCCCCCCCTTCTTTCTGTTTAGGTACCACAACCTCGCACAATCACAGAACATCTGGAAGGCTGCACTTGTCATGCGTAACCTCTGCGTAAGTTGATGCGTTAAAGATGTCTAACCGTTGTCTTCGACAGACTCAGACTCTAACAATATACAAACCATAATAGGAGAAAAAGAATCTTGAATTGTTTCACTCAACTCTTGATTCTTGGGGATGAAAAGTGTTTGGCAACAAAGTTGGATATTTTTATGTTTTACAAGTTTAATCAGCTACTCTCAAGGTCCTGGCGAGAACGTTATTTTAAGTAGATTTACAGTGTACCTGTTTTTTTTAATGATAAATGCTTGGCGCTGCACAGGGTTAAGTAAACAGATTTGGGGGATTGCAGTTACCATCTGTAGAATCTATCACTGAGCAGCACTGTAGGCTGATCTCCCGGTGACCCCAGACTTCCCTCGCAGCCATTTCCTCCATTTATACACAACAATGCAAGTAATTTGTGTGGATTGTGTAGTAGGAGTGACTCTTACAGGATTTCACTTCCATTACAAGAGCATTTATTTCTCCTCACTAGCAACTGCTGATGTGATGGAGGACTGCGCAGTAAGCACTTTCCGCTAGTCCCATCGGAGTTTCTGCCATATTAAAAGAATCCATTCAGCTGCAAATACATCTTCTATAAACAAACAAACCATTACAGCAAAAGAGGCTGCGGGAATGATAGCTTATTATTATTATTATTGTTGATGATTTGTGAGGCGCCACCGTGCTCTGCAT
This sequence comes from Crinia signifera, assembly GCF_055691185.1. Lineage (NCBI taxonomy): Eukaryota > Metazoa > Chordata > Amphibia > Anura > Myobatrachidae > Crinia > Crinia signifera. Next base: position 165,161,984 of record NC_139224.1, read on the forward strand.
TTCCGTGTTTGCCCTTTGCCTGCTCTACTTTTTCCATTTGCATCGATAGTCTGGAGAAAGCAGTGCCAGTGATGTCACCAGGTGACAGTGAGGTCATGGGTTCCGCCCACATTATTGCTGCCTTTATTGTTAATGCATGATGGAGGGTGATTCTGATTTACAAGCTCCCCTGGGTGTACGCGCAGGGGAGCGATGATCAGCACTTGCGCATGCTCATTTCTGTGCATGTGCAGATGCTGGGTGGGAGCGGGCATGGTGAACTGCACGCTTGGGTGGCGACGAGGAGGCGCGCCCAGCTTTTCATGGGCGTTTCCATGAAACCGCTGGGTGTTCCGATGGTAATGGGCTGGTGACGTGGGTGGATGTCAGCGGATGTCAGCTGCCCGCACGCTTCCCGCACAAGGCGCTCGCAAATGTAAGACGCCTTAGAGGTGTCTTACATCTGCGAGCGCTGGATAAATCTGTCGATGGTTGGGGACCATCGAATGATTTCGCCCTCACACCCAAGGCTGCGAATGAATATTTATACAACATCCATTCGCATGCCTGCGGGGGATCGTGGCAAGCGAGGGGGGCAGCGTTTGGAGGACTCACAAGGCTCGAAATTCACGAGTCAACCACAATAATGTCCGATGGTCCTCCATCCCGATTTCACTGCTCTTCAGGCACTTTCGCACACACAGGCCATAGTGGTCAGTGGGCGCTCTGTCCGCTACGTGATGACATGCGCTTGTGTGCGTCATCCACACTGCGGAGAGACTGGGGGTTTGCCCGGCAGCTCCTGGAGCGTGGTGAGATGGGAAAATGGCATGGGTTGTACCCCCAATATATGCTTGTCAGAAAGCGTGGATTCATAATTCACCTATTCAATTGTTGCACATGTCTGGCACAAACAGATGCTGGCACCAGCGTTTCATTTTGAACACCCTGGTGGGTGGCGAGTTGAGATGTGCGATATGTTACCAGTTTCAGCGTTCAAATGGGACATTCCAGCTCTGATCGCATATATCATACCACCTCCTGCCTGCATTTACAATCGCATTGAGCTGCAATGCGATCGCAGTTTAGAGGAACATTGCTACCATCAGTCGCAGTGTCCCTCTGTGACTGCAGCCAAAGTGTAACCGTGCAGTCCTTGGCCTGGCCCCTCCTGAAAAATGGGGGTGGCTGTCCATTCCCAGAAGTGCCGGTATCCCCCGGACCTACCCTCGCATGCTTCTTGCTGTCAATCAGGCGGAGGCATTTGCGGTTTTGCGTTGTGATCTCAGTACCTGTCCTGCGTACACGCAAAGGGCCTGATTCAGACTTGGCCGCTACTAAGAGAAATCGCAGTGGCTTGCGAGGAGAAAGTCACCGCCCAGACAGATGCAAAAAACTGCCCCGCGCTAAATTTCAAGAGAATTGCGAATAGATCGCTAATTGCTATTTACGACACCATACGCCATTCCCGAACCGCTGAAAGGATTTCGCAGTCTGTGCAATTGTGAATACGTTTGATCCTACGCAATCTGCGACCGATACAGGGTGGAAGTGGTCATTGCTGACATAACAGGCCCTCATCATAAACACCTGGGCACACCCAGAAAACGGGGATTTGTTATTTGGGAGTTTTCTTTTTTTTTTGTGAAAATCTAATAATGGGGCAGATGTACTAAGCCTTAACAACAGGGCCTACTCTACCATTAGGCAGCTTTAGGCATCTGCCTAGGGCGCCGGGATCTGGGGGGGCGGCACCAAGTATGCAAATAAAAAAAATCAAGGATGTCTATGAGGATCCTTGTTGTGCTTACTGCAGGTGGCGACTGTGGAACTTCTAAGACCTTACCTCCATTCTTTCCCTTGAGACATACTTCCCTAGTTTGCTTCCCCCCCTTCTTGTACTCAGTTGTGGGTGGCAAAAGGGAGGGTGCAGAGGGCCTCCAGGGAAAGCAGGGGTCTTTCCCACCTTCCCGGGGGGGGGGCTGTGAGGACCAGATGATTTTTTTTAATTTATTTATTTTTTATTTAATTTTTTTTTGGGGGGGGGGGGGGGGGGAGTAGGTTGAAGTTCTGCCTAGGGTGCTGAGAAACCTTACACCGGCCCTGCTTAACAAGAGATAAATGCAAGGGTGATAAAGAGAGATAAACGTCCAGCCAATCACCTGCTAACTGCCATGTTACAGGCTGTGTTTGAAAAAAGTCAGTAAGAAGCTGATTGGCTGGATGTTTATCTCTCCTTATCACCCTGGCATTTATCTCTTGTTAAGGCTTCATACATCTGCCCCAGTGTGCTCGATGCCGCAAAGCAGCCCCACGTCCCTGATTTGTGGCGGGCAAGGTTTTGGTGGAGGTGGTGCACTTGTGACCGCATTATGGACCTTAATCAGATCCATTTGTTCCCCTGCGAATTCGCACAGGGGAGCCATGTTTTGTGACTGTGCAGCTGCATTGTGCGAGCAGCCACGGCGAATCGATTATTCGACCGCTTGCACACAGCACTGCAAGTGTGTGTGTGTGGGGGGGGGGGGGGGCGTGGGCTGGCGGCCTGTGGTCACACCCATGGGAAAGCCTAGCGTTTCATGGCCGTTCCCATGGAAATTCAGCAATGACGCGGGTGACGCCCTCTTCCCGTACAGGGAGCACGCACCATAGAGGTGTCTTAGGTCTGCGAACGCTTGCAAATTATTTGATGGTGGTCGACCATCTAATGATTTTGTCCCCGCACGCAAGGCTGCGAATGGATGTTTATGCTAAAGATCCATTCGCATGTGTGCAGGGTTATTCGGCGCGCGAGTGGGGGCGGGCGTTCATGCGGGCGGTGCATAGATGACGCGCAAAGCTGCGAATTTTGCAGCTTCGTGTGTTAACCAGAATCACCCCCAATGGCCCTTATTCTAATTCCTGCGGTCCCCAGCGCGTTCGCACCGGGGACCGATGGCGAAGTACTAATGGGTATATTCTCATATGCACATGTGAAGGGCTTCTGTGCCGGCACCGTCACCAATCTGCACAGTTGGAGTGGCGACTGCATGGGGGGGGGGGGGGGCAGGACGGAAGCGGTGAAACATAGGAACGCTCATAGGGGGGGGGGGGTTTCTCTGGGATTCGAGCTTCGCAGCTTACCAAGTCAACCAGAATAAGGCCCCATGACCTATGGCCTGTACGCAATCCCGATGTTTACCCAGTTGAGCGATTACCAGCCGATTGCGCGTGCATCTGCATTCTCTTGTGCTGCGGGCGCAGAGAGCATTTATTTGCAAAGGGATTGATGGGCAAAGGCTTTTTGGTAGGGATTGGGGTTTAAATCTCCGGACCGGCGCCCAGGTCCGCAGACATCAGAAATCTTCCTTCTTATAAATACATCGTAGCAGAAGTACATTATTGTGTTTTCACTCACTTACATTAATGTCCTGTGCAAATGCGCTTTTATTATATAGCCGCAGTTTAACACATTCTGCAGTTAATACCAGCACATACTTTTCCATTAAGGCATGAAACGGCTCGTCTGCCAGTGAGAGATTTAATAAAGAGAGATCAGGAGGGCCGGCTGCAGATTTCGGAGTGCTTAAGCTATTTATAATATATTGCACAAGTGTATTTATTGCGCGCTCTCTTATAAATTGTTGGCTGTTGATGTACATGTTAACTAGGATTATTACAGGCTCTGCATACAGAAACATCTAATGGAACGTGTAGCGGGACTGAAAGGGTATAAACACATCGCCGCAGAAATTTATACGCCAGGAACGCTCATAAACTTACAATATCGAGTCGTTTCATTTTAGCGACCAGTTTTACATTTTTTCTTTGTCCTCTTAAAGATTGTATGAAAGTCTGTGTTGGTAAAATACACAGCGCGCAACCCGTCTTACTATGTATACACAATGCAGTGTCCACCTCGGGACAGCCCCTGCCTGTCAGGCACCCAGCATACGGGCCGTATGCTAGGGGACTCTGTACAGCGTACTAGGGGTAGGCATGTAATTTTTAATGCTGGATATTTCTAATTATTTTGATCGAGGTCCACAAAATCAAATATCTGTAATGTCATTAATAACAAGGTTTTATTTTGGTGCTGAAACTTATACGAAAATGTAAGTGTTAAGTTTCAGCACCAAAATAATCTAGACCAGGGGTGGCCGGACGTTTGTAGCCCGGGATCTACTATTTGTACTCTTACGTACCTGTAATCTACCGGCGTCTCCCCTTGTGTAAAATATTCCCTGCAATACGCCCCTTACACACTTCACATTATGCCGCACAGTTTGAGCCAAAATTCACATTATGACACACGGAATCAGAGCAATTATGTCCACTAACCTAACACAAATGGTCACCTATGCTGTGCCCCATCCATCCTGCTTCCTGACCTTCTGGTGACAAAAACCCCATAAAACCCCATTCCCTGGGACAGTGCCCCTCAGGACTATCACCCACACACACACACACAAACACACACAAAAAAAGATAAGTTTTTTCCATGGGGGCCACAAAACTCCATCCCGTTGAACTGGGATGAACAGAGACATGTTTAAAAAAAAAAAGCCAAGCATTTTACACTTACACAGCGTATTCTGTCCACCGCGGTCGCTGTATTCTGCCCACTGCTGCCGCAGCTGTATTCTGCCGGCTACCACCGCCACTGTCACCGCTGCTGTGTTTTCTGCACCACCAACATTCAGCATTAAGCGCAATGCATTACTGGGACCGCTGAAGCCAGAAGAGGCTTCAGGAGGTGAGTGGGGCCAGGAGAGGCATCAGCAACATAATGGCCACATCTAGACTGTCCGACTTTCTGTCATTTGCGGTCTGGAGATGGACCGTAGTCCGCCAGTTGCCTACCCTTGGTATAGACTATGATTACTAGAGCTGCCGCAACATCATGTAGTGTAAGGGACAGAGCGGAGCTGCTGAACATGCCCAGTGTATCAGCTTTTTCTACAACATTTACTGTATGTCTGTGTGTGGGGGGAAGGGAATCTGAGTCCTCAATCAGTGCACTGGACCAGAGAGCAGCCACCAGGAAGAAGAGACAGGAGCCTTACCATGAGGTGGGAGAATGTGAGCTTAGAAAGTGCAGCACTGGTTCTATTATGTTTTAACGTTTTGGTACTTGTTTCCTAGCACGGCGCCCATTGCATTGCATACCATAAGGCAGGGGTGACCAAACCTGTCCTCAAGATCTACCAACGGTGCATGTTTTCCAGGCAACCTGTGGGTCTATAGTAGGAATGAATGCAGCAGGTTTAAAATGTGACAGTTAGTAATGACTACAGCTGTGCACCAGGTAGGTAACCAGGAAAATGTGGACCGTTGGTAGATCTCGAGGACCGGTTTGGCCACCCCTGCCATAAGGCATACGATGGTATGCGATGCGATGTTATGCAATGGCAGCCGATGTTGTATACCATCCCATTGTATGCCATATACAATGGTATATGATTTAAAATTGTAAAGGCCCCCTAATGGGTGTTTTCAATGTTAAATGTGCCCCCTATAAGATAATTAATTGTATAAGCACCGTAATGGGTGCTTACAATGTTAAAAGCACCCCCACGCCACCCCCACTATCAACGCCAACCCGAAGCGTGGCGAGAGCAGCGAGCCCGCGAGGGGCGGTGGTACGCGTCCTCCGACCTTTTCATACTCCCAATATCTATGTCGGCGTGGAGTTGATTTTAGATAGTGTGGCGAGCGCAGCGAGCCACCGAGCCCGAAGCGTGGCGAGCGGATGCGTAATACATGTAAAGTAAAGTAATACACGTGCGCTCACCACGCTTCGGGCTCGGTGGCTCGCCACACTATATAAAATCAACTCCACGCCGACATGGATAGTGGGGGTATGAAAAGGTCAGAGGACGCGTACCGCCGCCGCTCGCCACGCTTCGGGTTGGCATGGATAGTGGGGGTGGCGTGGGGGTGCATTTAACATTGTAAGCACCCATTAGGGTGCTTATACAATAAAAAATCATATAGGGGCTTATACAATATAAAATCGCATCGCATGCGGCCATATGGCATGCGATGCAATGCAATGCCATACAACTTAATATCGTGGGCGCCATGCTAGGAAACAAGTACCAACGTTTTCTTGACCATTCTACTTATCATATTTAAATATTTTGCCTCTGTATAATGGCCAACCCGGGTTTAATGTGAAAGCGCCGGGTCCGACCTGCTTTGTGATGTGAAAGGGGTATATGGGTATATATCATCCATATAGACATAATGGGGGAAATTTACTAAGAATACGAATACGATATTTCGTATTCGTATTCTTATTAAGAATGAATACGACTGTTTCAGCCGTATGCAAATTTGTGTTCCGGAGGGTAAATTACAAAGCAGTCAGATACAACTGCTTTGTAAACCTCCGATGTCGTATTCATTTGTATTAGCGGCCATATATACGGCCGCTAATACGCATTCGTATAGGCAGTCAGATCCGTGCAGGCTTCAGTGTAAAAAAAAATATAGAAAAATAAATAAATTTAAAAAACGGCGTCAGGAAACCAACCAAATAGGGGTTCCCCGATTTTTTAAAACCAGCCCCAGGCTCCAGGGCCAGGGCTGGTTCCCAAAATACGGGGGACAAAAATACTTTTACTATCCCCAAAAAAGTTTCTGCCCCCGTTTCATTAATTATATATATATTTTTTTTACATACATTGCTCACTGTGAGTGTTTTCTTGCTGGTTCTCAGGGGTTTCTCTGTTAGTTGCTGGGGGGGGGGGGGGGGGGGCGCAGTTACATGCTCGTAGCTAGGGAGATGCATGCTCGCAAAATCTCTCATTTCCAGTTAGCAGTTCCAGGTAGCGCTGTATGCGCTCCCCTGACAGACGCTACAGGTGCAGTATGACCTCTATGGTTGGTTCCAACAAGGTGTCAGACATTTTAGCAGATTCCATTAAATATGCTGCAACCCTGCACCCCCAGCTCCCATCACCGCTAGGGCTGTGGTACCCCAGCTACCCCCCCCCCCCCTCACATCTCAGCTGGTCCCCCAAATGAGGATGGGAAGCTCTCATGGGGTTCCAACTTATGTGCACAGGAATGGTTGCAAATCCTAGGCAACATCACAAAGACATCCATATGTATAATAGATAGGAGAGAAGTTGGGCAGCTGTAGATTACAGCGAGCCGGAACACAACATCTCTGGATAATGTCAAGGACGGTGAACTTTATCATAATGAACTAAAAGTCCCGCGTCTGTCAGTATGTAGATATTTATTTGACAAATCTCCATAGTTACTACATTAAGATAACCCGGTTATTATTATTATGTATATATAGTTATTCATCATAATGTGCCATGTTTGCATTATATCTTTATTTTTCCTTTTCAGCTGTTATTGTTTTTCTTATTTAACTCTGTTTGGTTTCTTTATTGAATGATTATGTTTCTGGTCATTTAAGCCGTATATTGTATTATAATCATGAATTAGGCATCTGGGTCTGGTATTTCCCCAAGTAAAAGGGATGGTACACCACAATAGCAATGTGCACCTATAACCAGGATATGGAGAATAGATCTACAAGGTCTCGATAGACAGTCATATATGGTCAACATGCATTGATCTAACATGGTCAGGAGGCCAACAGCCGGGGGTTCTAGTGAGGTGGTAGTAGTGGTGGTGGGGCTCATAATGGGGAATCCCATCCCCTATAATGGTAGGTGGAATTAATTCCCCCACAGCCTGACCCTATCCCCCAATGTAAGTGCCTAAACCTAACACCCCCTCCCCACAGTCTAACCCCAAGTTTCCCCCACTAGGCCCTAACCCACAACTTTTCTCCGCTTTACCATAATCCACCCCACATACTCACCAATCGCGATGCCGGCTGATGGTATTCCGCCATGGCCATCTTGATCCTTTCGAGGATGCGCCATTGGTATACTGACCGCCGATATTCTGACTGCCAGTTATTATAATCATACATATTACTTTACCTGCATATTACCTCTCGGTACTCTTTACCTAGAACGGCGCCCGCGATCAGAATCGCGGGCGTCGGGGGTAAAAAATCGCGGTAATCGCGGGCATCGCGGGTAAATCGCGGGTACATCAAAATCGGGTACCCGCGATTACCGCGATTTTCCCATAGGGAACAATGTTAAAAAGCCTGATTGACCGCGATTTTACTGTAAAATGCCTCAATGCCCGCGATTTTCCCATAGGAATCAATGTTAAATGGGCTACAGAGCCCAAATAGCCCCAATTAACCCTTAAATGTCCCCCCAATTTTTGTACGCCACCCCACGATCCACGCCAACCCGAAGCGTGGCGAGCGCAGCGAGCCCGCGAGGGGCGGCGGTACGCGTCCTCCGACCTTTTCATGCCCTACTATCCACGTCGGCGTGGAGTTGAGAATAGAATAGTGTGGCGAGCGCAGCGAGCCACCGAGCCTGAAGCGTGGCGAGCGCAGCGAGCCCCGCGAGGGGACGCGGATACCTTCACAGGTAAACGCGTCCCTTCGCGGGCTTCACAGGTGTCCGCGTCGCCACGGACACCTGTGAAGTCCGCGAGGGGACGCGTATAACTGTGAAGGTATCCGCGTCCCCTCGCGGGGCTCGCTGCGCTCGCCACGCTTCGGGCTCGGTGGCTCGCTGCGCTCGCCACACTATTCTATTCTCAACTCCACGCCGACGTGGATAGTAGGGCATGAAAAGGTCGGAGGACGCGTACCGCCGCACCTCGCGGGCTCGCTGCGCTCGCCACGCTTCGGGTTGGCGTGGATCGTGGGGTGGCGTACAAAAATTTGGGGGACATTTAAGGGTTAATTGGGGCTATTTGGGCTCTGTAGCCCATTTAACATTGATTCCTATGGGAAAATCGCGGGCATTGAGGCATTGAATGCAAAATCGCGGTCAATTAGGCTTTTTAACATTGTTCCCTATGGGAAAATCGCGGTGATCGCGGGCATCGCGTCGCGGCCGTTTATGTGCTGCCCGCGATGTCGCGATCACCGCGATGGGCGCCGTTCTAGGTAAAGAGTACCTACCTCTCATTACTCCTTGAGACTGGACCCCCCCTGACGCAGTTACTTTTTAGCCTCCCATAATTCTTATTAATCACAATACCCATTGCACCTTTTGTAGCGGCGGATGACGTGTGTGTGTTCCGATTGGCTGAGCAGGCTTGCGCTGATCCTCCGCCACCTATAACAAACATCCTTGTGGGCAATAAAATGGGACTTTGAATCCAACTGTTACTGTTTTTTCTTTTCTTCATTCATTTAAACTGTATGATCGCTCGTTGACCTGGTACCAAGAATGTAGGAACTGAGGTCATGTCTCGCAGCTTATCACAAGAACGCTCTGAGTCTCCTAAATATATATTTGTTGTGAAGTTATTCAAGGATTAAAAAGACAGTTGTACATTTTTGTTCAGTGACCATCTCCTTACATATACGGTGAGAAGGACCTTTACACAGAGAAGCCTGGGATATTTCTCATTACAGTAACCTAAGGAACACTTCATGTGTTCAGCTGCTCCTTCTTATTAATGTAAGACTGGCTAACACATGTTAACAGGGAGATGCCTGGGGGCAGTTGGGTTGTGCTGGACCGGAGGGTCCTGCGCTCTGAACTTCAATGTTAGGGATACCCGATGAGTCGCTTGGTTGTGGTAGATGGGCTCTTTTGTGTGTCCAAAATGATACTAAGGACGCCACTTTAACTTCATGTTAAATTTCCGATTTTATTATAATTGTTCTGATCAGCAGTGTTCTTAGGGGGGTGATTCAGGACCGCCGTAAATTCAGAGGTCATCGCTGAAATGAACGGAGGAAAAATCATTCGATGAAGAGCGACCATCAGATGATTTTTCCGTCGTTCAGCCGCATGCGAGTTGATGTGTAAGCGTTTACCTGTTTGCTAGGCACTACAAGTCTCAGCATGGGAACACCTGTAATTATATTTAGAATTAGAGTGTGCAGTCCAGAACCTTCCACCCCCCCTCCCCATACATTTACTGTACATCGACCGTCGTCACAAGATGATTCCGGAATTTGTGTGACGGTTGATTGACCGACCCTATAAGATCTTTGAAAAGTATTAATCCACTTTCAGCAGGATTTCGGTCTCGTTCCTCCTTAAGCGCTACTTTCTTCTAAATCCGCCAAACAATGTGTTCTCCATCTGAAGACTAATGGCCACCACTGGGATTTATGGAGAAGCGGTGGTCCCAGATTGGACAATACCGATAAACAGGGACTCCGCAGGTATAGGTTGGACAGTTAATTAACTGCACATGCGCAAGGCCACATAGCGAATAAAATAGCGTATAGATCTAATCCCAATCCCCTGTCAATCTGAGCTGGCATTTGTTGGTGGTTACCGTTTACTGGGTATGTTTGGAAAAATAAAGGCGTTCCCCCGCGTTTTCATAGAGGGTCTGTGAAAGCGCCAGCCCCGATTTGCCTGTATTTGTGGCAGAGTTGGGGAAAGGTCAGACACTTTTCCAACTTGGGCCCAATTTCACCGGATTCTGACGCATACAATTTCACTTGAATTCCTCTGGTAGCTCCCCGGGAGGCCTTTAACATTCGATAAATTGTACGCAATTTATTGTATGTAAAAAATGTCACATCAAATGCCAAATCGTAAGTGAGTTTCCCAGGGAGCTGCCGGTCTGGAATTATTTCTATCCATATCCGGACAACAACTGCCTTGCCGCATGTAGTCTTTGTAAAAGTGTAATAAGCTAAACAATTAGGAACATCCTCTCTTATACGTAGGCCATCGAGAAAGGGGGAGCCGGTACTTTACACCTGGACCCGGGTCTACTGGAGGGACCCCCTTTGCAGGGAGCTAGACAGTAGTGATTCCACCTCCGGAGGATCTTTGAGTGCTGGTACTTTGCGTTTGGATAATAACAGAACACCTGAAGCAAATTTAGGACATTTGGGGGTTATTCTGGCTTATTCGCAAGGCTGCAAACCCCACCCGCCGAATGTCCGTCCGCCCCCCCTTCGTAGCATGGGTTCGCCCGCACAGGCTGCAAATGGATGTTTAGCATAAACATCCATTCATATGCTGTGGGTAACCTCCCACATCTTTCGATGGTCGCCGACCATCGAAACTCGTGGAAGGTACACGCATATAAAAGTGACTGTGCGTGCATGCTGGCGTGGATATGGGCGGGCAGCTCACATCCGGTGATGTCAGCTGCCAGCCCCCCGCACCCGCGTCACCGCCTCATTACCATGAGAACACCCATGGAACGATTGGTGTTCCCATATGGTAATGGTGCAGCCCGGCGCCCCCGTCTAGGGTGCGTGCACCTGGCAAACTGAAGGTTTGTATCGCAGCAGTGTATGGCCATCCGCCATACTGTAAATAAATAATCATCCTCCAAGTTTGGGACACCTGGACTTCCTTAATGCTTATCTTTACCTGTAGCATTCCATTCCCCCTTTCCTCCATCTACTCCACACCTCTCCAAATTACTAAGTGTTTTTAAAGTGTTGTATGTTACTGTATGTGTTTAGGTTTGAAAAAAAATCATACCCTTTCACATCGCAAATGCCGGGTCGCACCCATGATTTGGAGACGGGTCCATCCTGGGAGTGACCCGGCATTTGCGATGATAAGCCAAGTCACTGACATCAGAAAGGGGGGCGGGCGGAACGGCGGCGCATCATCAGTGGGCGGTGTAGGAAGCAGAGATTGGAGATTACACAGCCTCCTCCCTATAGTGTGAACATCCTGGGTCAGACCTGGTATTAACCCTTCTTTTAACCCAGGTCAGAATGCCGGGTTGCTGGACCTGTTTTTTTCAAATGGCCCTTTCACACAGCACAGTGACCCGGCTTGGACCCGTGCTATTTATGCGTGAAAGAGGTATAACGGATTATACCCAGTTTCTTGTTTATATTCATAGATTATTTTTATTAGTTCTAAAAAATATATATATTCATGTATTATTATTATTAAATGGATATTTTCAGTAAAACTTCTGCAGGATTAAAAACCAAGGTTCCAAGAAATGTGACTTTTCCTGATCTTGTATGAAGAGGACATTTATAACACAACCTTACACGATAATATACATAATATATGCGGAGTACGTTACAAACAGCAGCAATCTCCCCCCCCCCCCCCCCCCCCCCCCGGCGCAATGTGTTATTACAGGATATAAATAATGGGCTCCTGTATAAAGCTTCCAACAGCCCTAAGGTTCACTGAATAATAAGTATATTAATATCAGTGAGGACTTGTAGCTTATTACTTAAAAAGACTGCGGAATGTCCTTTTTTGCTTCATTTTTAATTAGTGAAAATATTGAAAAAGAAGCATTATTTAGTGCACTGGACCACCCCATTCGCCTGTTGGAGCCGAGAGCCAAGAGGGGGGAGGTGGGGCGGACGAACAGCGGTACCTCAGGGGCACAGAGATCCAAGCATGTAACTTCCCTTGACAATGAGCAGGTAATACCCTGTGGCAACAAGCATGTAACCCCCTGGGCAACGAGCATGTAAAACCCTGTGACAACGAGCATGTAATCCCCATGGCAACAAGCATGTAATGAGCAGCCTATTAGCAGGGCTTTAATAAATTCCGTTTTGTCTTGTTTTCCAAAGATACTTATGTTTACTCAAATACATAAATTCGTATTCATGGCACATTTGTATTTACAAATAAAAGTGGACAAGCCATCGACAGAATACGAATAGAAATCACCAATTCAATTCAAAAGAATGGGGAATCCTAATTTACTAAGTGGACTTATTTAAAATACGGACGTTAATCAGAGGTAAACAGCCGCTAAATGCCGGCCAAATAAGCCAGGAAAATACACTTCATTCAGTGTAATGAATGAAGTGTATTTTCCTGGCGTATTTGGCCAACATTTAGCGGCTGTTTACCACTGATTAGCGTCCGTATTTTAAATACGTCCACTTAGTAAATTAGGAATCCCCATTCTTTTGAATTGATACCGCCATGGCCGAAACCAGCACCAGGCTCACAGAGCCAGTCCTGGTTTAAAAAAATCCGAATAGGGTTCCCCTTATTTTTTTAAACCAGCACCAGGCCCAAGGGCTGGTCCTGGATCCCAAAATATGGGGGACAAAATGACTAGGGGTCCCCCGTATTTTAATAACCAGCACCAGGCCCAACCAGCCGGCAGGGTAATGTCACAGCCGGGGGGAGACTTCATATACAAGTCCCCCCAGCCAAAGCATTCAGTGAGGATCTGATTGGCTGGTTTAGCTCTTTCCAAGCCTTGATCAATCTTCCTTTCATTCTTGAATAGGGATTGGCCATTGTCATCAATGGCAATAGTGCAACTGGCCAACTGGTATCCAATGCAATGGATGTAAATGATGTTTTTACCTATCAATGGTCATCCATATTCTTTGACTGATTGGCCTGTGGGCCAATCAAAACATGGGGTGGGGCTTTAAAGGTGTCATGAGCAGAGCTACACTCCAGCCCCTTGTTGGAAGAAAATTAGTTTATGCTTGACATTGACGGAGGGAAACCATCTGGCAGGCAAGCGAACGGCATCCCTTCAGTGGCGGAAGTGTTAAAAATGGGGGTCACGGCACCAGGCTGCACACTTTACCTGAGGCCACGTCCACCCGTGCTGTAGCTCCTTTTCCGGGAAGGCCACTCCAAAGGCGCGGCAGACCCCAATTTGGAGAATCAGAAAGTTGGGAGGTATGCAATCGGCTTTAACTCCACAGTGATATTTAAAATGAGTGCTAGAATGTTATTAAAATTAGGAAACCGCTATTGCTTTCTTATATTCTCCTGCACGGGCATGTATTACAGAACTTTTCCCTATAGATTGTAAGCTTGCGAGCAGGGCCCTCCTACTTCTATGTCTGTTTGTTATTACCCAGTTTTGTGTTATCACTGTTGTCTCCAATTGTAAAGCGCGATAGTATATCCTGCGCTATACATAGTAAGCAACTGTTCATCTCTTATATATTTGGCTACATCTGTCACTCAAAGTGTGTCTGAAGCTGTAACGCTGGGTGGAGCCTCTGACTCACATGACTGACTCACTTGACAGAGAACCAGCCCAGTGAGCCCACAGTGCCAGCAGACACCCTCTGCCTCTCCATGTTACACAGCAAAGACACAGCTACTCACCAGACACACCAGGTGAGCGCCCCACACCTCCATACCTCCCAACATGACCCTCTCCAGGAGGGACAGAATGCTCTGTTTGTGGCCTTCCATCTTAATATATGATTGTCATCACCTGTTTTAAACAGGGTAATTGATAAGAAAGGTGTTTAAGCACAGGTGATGGTAATCCATAAATTAAGAAGAAAGTCCAGAAACAGAGCAATGTATCCCTCCTGGAGAGGGTCATGTTGGGAGGTATGCACCCCCCCCCCCCCCCCCATTCACGGCAACCCCACGATTAAATGGCACATGTAAAACACTGACATGGCTATGGTCGACAATGAAAAAGGTTGACATGAGTTTTTGAAGATTTATTTTTCACTTTTTCGATGTTTCCATATTCATTCTCATGTGTCGACATGGACACCAATGAAGTGCCACACTTATGTCAACATTTACATGTGTTGACCTTTCTATGTTGATTTTTTCTTGTAGCGATTCGCGGCACCCCCCGGCGACCCCCCTCCCGCGATTCGCAGCACACCCCCCGCAATTCGCGGCAACTCCCGCGATTTGCGGCCCCACCCCGTGACACCCCGCGACCCCCCCTCCCACGATTTGCGCCAACCCCCCGGGCCCCCCCTCCCGCGGTTCGCGGTACCCCCACCCCCCGCGACCCCCCCTACCGCGATTCCCCCCCCTGACCCCCCCTCCTGTCATTGCGGCAAACCCCCCGCCCCCGCGACTCACCCTCCCACAATTCACTGCAACCCCCCGCGTCCCCCCTCCCACGATTCGCGGCACCCACACCCCCCGTGACCCCCCTCCCGCAATTCACGGCATCCACCCACGACCCCTCCTCCCGTGATTCGCGGACACCCCTCACCTCCTCACTCCCCCCCATCCCCGCTCGCGATTCACGGCAACCCCAGGATTAAATGGCACATGCAAAACACTGACACGGCTATGGTCGACAATGAAAAAGGTTGACATGAGTTTTTGAAGATTTATTTTTCTTTTTTGAATGTTTTCATATTCATTCTCATGTGTTGACATGGACACCAATGAAGTGCCACACTTATGTCAACATTTACATGTGTTGACCTTTCTGTGTAGCAATTTTTTTCCAGTGACAACTATGTGCACGTCAACCTACACATCATCAACCAATTCTTTGTATAATATATAACACCTGTTCTGTTTTACTGTAGGTGTTTTAAGTCAGATCTTTTACTGCTACTATTACTGTTTATGTAAATGCATTCTGAATGACAGCAACATCCTACCATCCTTCTTCAAGAATATATAACCAACTAGGTGATTCATCGCGCCCCGTGCCCCCCTCTCCCGCAATTCACGGACCCCCCGCGCACCCCCCCTCCCACGATTCACGCCCCCTCCCACGATTCACGTCACCCCCCGCACACACCCCCTCCCGCAATTCGCAACCCCCCCCCTCCCGCAATTAACGCCCCCTCCCACGCTTTGCAGACCCCCGCCCTCTCCCGCGATTCGCGGACACCTGCGCCCCCTCCCTCCCTTGATTCACGGCACCCCCCGCGCCCCTCCCACAATTCACGGCACCCCTAAGCCCCTCTTTAGTCCCCCGTATACTCACACACCCCTATCACTACCCAGCTTCCTGCTCTCCTGAACCGTAACTTCCATCACTGGGGAGTCGCTGACGCTGTTTTGCCCACATGCCCCTATCATGCCTCATAGCCCAGCCTCCTGCTCTCATGGACACTAACTCCCACCCAGTAGGAGGAGACACTGACTCAGGGCCACCATCCTGTACTGCCACACTGGACCCTCACCCACTGGCAGAAGCTGCAGTGTGTCTCCCACCCTCCTCTTTAGTCCCCCTTATGCCCACACACCCCTATCACTACCCAGCCTCCTGTTTTCCTGTGTTGTGACCTCCGCTAGTGGGGAGCCGCTGACACAAAAACACCCTACTATACTATTGCACACACACATAAACAACACACCCACAAATGTCACTGTGCCATCCACACTATCAATGTACATCTTACTCTGTAACCGCTTTTTAATTAAACAAAACATTACACACCCCCTTCCACATCATATGCTCTCTATTTAACACATTTCACCTATAACTCAAGTTGCAATACAGGCATCTGTCATACAATTCTAACCATCTTTCTCATATACAAATGTTCACAAATTAAGGGGGCGCAGCCCCTTACGACGGTGTGAAGAGCGCCCGTAGGGCGCGATGAATCACCTATTAAATAAATAACCCCTGAGAGACAATAAGAAAATGACGCTTGCATCTCAGGCCCTACAGAAACAAAAGGAAAACTAGAAAGAAAAAAAAAAAAACACACTGAAGTTTTTCTTTTGTGTGTGTTTTTTTTTATCTTTTTCTTTTTTAGGAAAGTTGACCTTCTAAAATCCAGAACTTTCAAAAGGCCAACCGGGGTCCTGTCAGGGCTTTAAACAAGGCGTTTATTAATTAAATATATACCCTGCTTTCAATGCTCACAAAAAGAAACCGCGCGAGGCTGGACGTGAAAATTTAATAGACCACCACAGAGACTGTATCAGCTCGGAGGAGAACATTAATATTTAATTTTAAAAGTTACATTTTCATTTTAAAATCAATAGACTCGACGCTGCCTGAAAAATATTTGGCATTCAGATAAGTAGGTTCAATGTTTAATGTGATCTTATTAAAGAGATCCTGAGTCTCATTAGAAGTGCGCGGGCCGCGGTGTTACATTATATCGCCTGCTCAAGACTTTCTCTCTCTCTCTCTTTTTCTTTCTTTTACTTTCTTTTTATTTAAATGCACGACGAGTACGAAAACTCCGTTACTCCAGCCGGGAATCATTATTCCAGCCGCTTCTTATGCAATGTCAGAAGTGGCCACACATCAGTAGATGCCCTTTATTTAAAAATTCCTTTATCATTTAACTTTATTACAATAGACATAGCCTATACACTTAGAGTGACAAGGACTATTTCCTTAATTACTGTACTTAGATAATAGCATTTGCTGTGGCAGTTACAGCGCTATTCAATCAAGCAAGATTCGATACAAAAAAGCTGATTTGCCAAAAAAGACCTTAAGCATTAAGTGCCCTGAGTCACATTCTATTTGCTTTATAAGGTAAAGGTATCTGCAGCGCATAGCACTTTTCAGAACTTTCTGCGTGGCAAATTCCTTTAATTTTTTATAGGCGACCGGTATCTGGACAGAAGTGGAAAGCTGCGCTACCTGTAACCGAAGTACTCCAGGGGTGATCAGACGCGCCTGCGGTGTGTCGGTGACCATCTCTTTCATGTAATAATTATGACGTGACGCTGCAAGGTTTATGCAACACTAAGTACCCGTTGTGTTCCTTTCATTCGCATTAAAAATAAAAGTCTGTTATTGCTCAGCTAATATTATAATGTGTATTTGTTATTGTGTTACAAAACTCCAAGGATAGACACAAAGAAAGATGCTTGCGGCCAGAGGCGCCAAGAGGTCGGCCCCCATGAAAAACAAATTAACGAGAGGGAGTTGTCGCTCTCCCAGCTCAGCACACGGCACTGAGCAGGGGAGAGAGGCTGTGTTCCGGCGGCAGCTCGTCACCTCTCTACCCACTGCCTGGCTCCCTGCAAGACATCCCCCGGCCGCCACCGGCAGTAATCAGCCTGCTGCCTGCCCACGTACCCATGAAAAGCTGGATGTTCCCATGTCCCAGCACCGTCACCGCCCCTGTCCCTCCCCTCTACTGTCTGCATAGAATTGTGGTGGATCGCTCAGATATAACATTTTATTTCTATAGAGAACAAGGATATGCCAGCCTTATAACATACTTTTGTATACTGCAACACGCCGTGCAACAGGAATACACATGCCTACACTTATATTGGTAAAAACAAACAAAAAACAGGAACATAATGGACCCCCCCCCCCACCATAAAATTAGATGTTGATTTATCACCCTGTTCTATGCAATTGGTTGCTCTATATGATTTTTGCTATTGTATTGTTATAAAATCTATACTGCATGATTTTTAAAACCGCTAATAAAAAAAGTGTTTCAAAAAGATTTGTATTTCAAAACTTTATTTGGTACTTGTTTCCTATCTGGGCGCCCACGATCATAATCGCGGTCATCGGGGGTAAAATCGGGGCCATCGCGGGCATCGCGGCCGATAAAAAATCGGGTGCGATGTGCCAGACGCGATGCCCGCGATTTTCCCATAGAGAACAATGTTAAATGCTTCAATTTACCCGCGATGACCGCGATTTACCATAGGAAACAATGTTAAATGGATCAATTTCCCCAAATTATCATAGGGAACAATGGGAAATGGGGCAAAAACACCCCTGAACATAAAAATATCCCCCCAAAAGTAGTTGACGCCACCCCGCCATCAACGCAAACCCGAAGCGTGGCGAGCGCAGCGAGCCCGCGAGGGGCGGCGGTACGCGTCCTCCGACCTTTTCATGCCCTACTATCCACTAGGGCGTGGAGTGAGAATAGAATAGTGTGGCGAGCGCAGCGAGCCACCGAGCCCGAAGCGTGGCGAGTGCAGCGATCCCCGCGAGGGGACGCGGATACCTTCACAGGTAAACGCGTCCCCTCGCGGGCTTCCCAGGTGTCCGCGTCGCCATGGACACCTGGGAAGCCCGCGAGGGGACGCGTATAACTGTGAAGGTATCCGCGTCCGCTCGCCACGCTTCGGGCTCGGTGGCTCGCTGCGCTCGCCACACTATTATATTCTCACTCCACGCCCTAGTGGATAGTAGGGCATGAAAAGGTCGGAGGACGCGTACCGCCGCCCCTCGCGGGCTCGCTGCGCTCGCCACGCTTCGGGTTGGCGTTAATCGTGGGGTGGCGTTAAAAATTTGGGGGGACATTTAAGGGTTAATGGGCTATGTGGCCCATTTAAAATTGATTCCTATGGCCAAATCGGGTCCATTGAGCCATTTAACAGTAAAATCGGGTCCATCGGGCCTTTTAACATTGAATCCTATGGTAAATCGGGAGCATCGCGTCGTGGTGATCGCGGGTACATTTATGTCTGGCCGCGACGCGACCGACACGATTTCCATGTTTAACATGGGTTTCAATGGGAAATCGCGGGCATCGCGTCGGTCGCGTCGCGGCCAGACATAAATGTACCCGCGATCACCACGACGGGCGCCCAGATAGGAAACAAGTACCCTTTATTTAATTATAGGAGCAGGACACTAACACGCGAACAACAGCTGAACCCACAGACGACAAGAGACCAGCTGCGGCTGAGTGTTGCCTATCTGCCATCAGCCCTGACAGCAAGGTGAGCAGTTCGCAGCTAAACTACTCCAACCCGTTGTCGATTCCAGATGTAGGTCTAGCAGTGTTTTCCATCAATGCAACTCATACAAGTGGGAATGAACATGTACTATTATTTTAATAACTCAATTTAAAAAAAAGGGGGGGGGACAGGACAATACATCGTCCGAAAGTCTATTACTCATTGTGAACCTCTTCGACAGCCAACCACGTGCTCAGCCATCTTTCTGTCTTCATTCTACGTTAATGGACATCAAGTCTGATGATGAACTATGTTTGCAATCATTATTTTAAACCCTTGTAAGATGATTACAGTATTTTAAATCCAGGACTGAGAATAAATGTGAGGGACACTGATGTAACTGTTCCTGGGGACTCGTATTTATGCTTCATATCTAGAGGTGAGCCAAGATACTCCTAAGCTCTTAAAAACCTTTAACACAGGAAGCTATTTATCACATCAAACTTGCCTGATGCTACGTCCATGCTGAACCAATTAGGCTTTGCGTGTTTCGTCATCTTTCATAAAGTTGAGATAAGTTTTCCAAGCATGGTACAGTGTGGTAATTGAATTTTGATCAAACACACATGCTCTATAGCCCAGTATGGATATTTAAAAGCTGTGAAATGTTCTGAAAACTTCAGACTCTCACCATGCAGCCAAGAGGACAGGATGTACTCTAAGGGAGTGAGAAAGGAAGAGTGTTGTAACGCGCTACATCTGTAAAACAAATATTTTTGTTCTGGGTTTTGTACTTTGAAAATTGCTGCAAATCAAGTTCGTCTTAACGGGTGTTCTGGTTCTCAAAATATACAGTAGTTCAAAACAAAAATCGGTGAGACTATAATATCAGGGACCAGCCAGAATTTATGTTGCAGAAAATATCCCTATTCATTTTTTTGTTTCTCGTCCAATGTAGACATAGGACGTAGTTCGCCAACATCAGTAAGCCCAACTGTTAAAACAGGAATCCTATGAATAAAAAAAAAAAAAAGAAACATAAATCACTATAAGAATCCCTTTATTTCCTTGATTTATTTTAGACTGCAATTAATGATTGATCTATTTGCAGATTTTCCAGCGTGATGCAATTGCCGCGGCAACCACAGTCGGTTGATTTAGTAAGCAAAATACTTTGGAAAACACCACCCCTCCCCCGAGCTGTGAGGTCACTGAGAGATCCTGTTTCTCCTCT
The DNA here is from genome assembly GCF_055691185.1 of Crinia signifera. Lineage (NCBI taxonomy): Eukaryota > Metazoa > Chordata > Amphibia > Anura > Myobatrachidae > Crinia > Crinia signifera. The sequence goes on from NC_139224.1 coordinate 165,182,543, forward strand.
TCTGCAGTCACATGACATGCTACATGTGTGAGAGCCTGCGTCTGCCCTGCCATATTTGTTATCCCAACCTAGAGATGGTAAAAGGAGAGGATGATTTGTAAGAGGATAGACCGAACCAGTTGGCAAAGTGCAACAACATTGTTTCCACAAACTATGTACAATATGTAGACACGGACAGCAAATAGATCAACGACATTTTTATTGGCGTCATTACTTTGTAGAGCTACCACCTGCAGCAGATGTTGAAGACTCTTCTTGGCAATTGGTCCACAAGTTCCTGGACTGAAGAAGGCGGTATGTTTTGTTATTCGGGCTTAAGTACAATGACCAACTGTGACATTGAAGAACGTTGGGGCAGCTTAGAACTCACTTGACCCAACGGTTCTCGATGAGGTTTCAATCTGGACTCTGAGCAGATCAGTCCATCCAGGTTACTAAATGTTCTGTAAAACCAGCCCCACAGCATAGCGTCACCACCTGCATGCATCAATGCTTTACTGCAGATACTGTACCCTGGCATCAGACGTGCCACAAACACATCCATCGGATCTGAAAAGTATTATACCTTCACGAACACGTGGCTGCTGCAGGAGAGCACCATTTCGCTTGTGCGGGGGTGCCTTAAAAACTCTTGTCTAAATTGTGTAGTAGTACCTGCCAACCTATACAGCGGTGAACAGGAGAGGGGTGTGGGGTACTAGGCTTGAGTGTTTCATAACTCACTTGGTGCAATGTAGAGATATATGTAGGTATGTAGATCACAAACAATTTGAACAACTTTCAAAGTATCCAATTGGGTATGAAGTGCGACGTTCCCATTTAATGAGTCATGCAACAGACATGATAGGATAACGTACTTGTGATCTGGCCGCCGGACCAGCAAGCGTAAATTTTAGAAATGACCAGTTACAGACAGAAAAATGCCCTGGCAGCAGTCCGGACCTGTTACATAACAGTCCACATTGGGCTGTGATAGACAAAGCAGAGGCCAGCTCACATTAAGATATGGTCTAACCAAGTGGTTCCCAAACTTTTTCAAATCACGGCACCCTAAAGCATCAGAATTTCTTACACGGCACCCCTAGGCCAAAAGTTTCTGATTTGGAAATTTTGAGAAAAAAAAATTAAGTAAATTGTTTTATGTCATACAAAGGTTTAATTATGGGTGAGGGACAGGATTAGCTTCGGTTTGTTCACATTTTTTATTATTGACAGCCCACCAGCAATGTTTTTGCCTTTTACATTGACCATAAATAATTTGAATTGGTCCTTGACCACCAATCCAAGGCACCCCTGCAAGTGTCCCGAGGCCCCCCAGGGAGCCACGGCACACAGTTTAGGAACCACTGACTGATACAATAATACAACACTATTTACGGAATGTACCAGCCAGTACCTACCACCACTAATTGCATATGTACTGACATTTGCAATGAGCAACGCAAAGGGTTAGCTCTTCCAAGAAGAGCTGTCCTATGAGATTCCTGCCGCTGCCTGGCCTTCCAGGTCTGGGATCTGCTATCAGCGCTGCGGATAGCAGCCACAGGCAAACTTCCGCAGCAAAGCCCCACCGGGGGAGGCTTTAGTACATTTTAAAAAAAGCGGTAAAAAACGGCATATGTGTTATTGCAGTGCATTCCTCGTACTCCTGCACCCATTTATAAAAAAACGCAGATGCTATAAACGGTCAACTTGGCAAATGTTCCAGGTTGAACCCAGATCGCGGTGCAGTGTATACGGGTATATCCGGGTCGCATCCTGTTCACTGCAATGGAAAAGACGGCAATGGGAGAGGCTCTCATCTCCCAGCACCGGCTCAGGCCCCGCCTATGGTGATGTCACCCGCCTGGCATTATGCCGGGAGGGGACGTGGGTGTAAAAGGCGTCAAAACCCGGGTTAGAGTTGGGTCAAAAAACCCTGATGAGGCCCAGCTTTTAGCTGTAAAAGGGGTATAAATCGCCAATTAGCATTACCCCACACCACTATAACGCCCTACTATGCAGCACCTATAGAGGTCATGCACCTTGACCCTTGTCAAATCACATGTAGCACGCACCCTCCAACACCCCTGTAGCTCCCTATTACACAGCACCTCATTATAACCAGATTGCCTGCCAGCCAGCACGAGCAATCAGTTCCTCTGCTATAGCCGCCAGGACCTATTATCCCCGTTAGGATAGGACACTGCTACCGTAAGTAGCGCTGTGCACTTCCGCAACCCCACCATTCCCCCCCTTTACCCGGCGGCTTACTCTGCTCTCATCACCGCCAGCCCCCTCCCGGCGCTAAAACCCGCATCCCCAACCCCCAGCAGCTAAGTCCACTCTCCCATCCTGCTCACACCGTCAGCCCCCTCACGACGCTCACTCCCCCACCCCCGACCCCCAGCGACTGATTCCGTTCTCCCATCACGCTCACACCGCCAGCCCCCTCCCAGCGATAACTACCCGCTCATACTGTGGTCAGCAAATAAATTACATGAAAAAGCCAGGCTGCCTCTACAGGAACACTGGCCGCGGCACTCCTGTCGATGGGCTGCGGCTCCACAGGGAGCCGCGGTGCACAGTTTGGGAATCAAGGATTTAACAGTTCCCTCTCTCCATATCTAGCAAGTTTGAAACCGATCAGTGTCCCTGCAAAAATTAATTTTGCTTTCTGTTATGATCAATTTTTAGCACACAAAGGAGTAAATTGGTCCATCGAGTGACCTGTGGTGGTAGTTCGCCTCATAGAGGTGAGGAGTAGTTAACCTTTTATATTATATATTCACATATAGATAAATAGATATAGATGTAAGAGTTAACATCACAGCATATGACACTAAATCGTGTTATCACGATAACGGCTAAATCGTTAAATAATTTGAAGACAATGTACAGAAAGGTGAATCGGGCAGCACACACCTTATATGACTGTACCCTCTGATCTCACTGGGCATTCTAGTGATAAATCATGGTGACCAGGGTCAGTCCTTTATTCCTAGGACATAGACATGACTCCTGGATAGACCCTGCCACAGGGGTATACCACGTTCTGCGCTTTGGGTGCCCATCATAAGCCAAATACTTCCACAGTACCACCAAAAATGCCAAACATAAAAACATAAACATTAGTAATAGATGGATGTCCGTGGCTTCTCTATCATTTATATTGTATAGCATGTTTTCTAGAGTCAGGTTGGTAATTTATAGTCATGTAGTAGATCACATGCGCCAAGGCTTTGTACCGTGAAAGGGATAACTGGTAGGGCTCACGCACCGGAGCGCCAGACTTCACTGGGATTACAGGTCACGTTCTTCAGCCTGGAGAAGGTTCATTGCTCCTAATAGGTCTCCTCTGTGAGGAAAAGAGGTGGACGATGATGGCGGGGGGGGGGGGGGGGGGGGGCACATAAGGACTGCAGATCTGAACAAGATACTGCCAGACATTCATTGTCTGGGAAGACAACATTCCAATTGGATTTCTAAATAACGCAAGTACAATCATGCAAGACAACGACCGACTAGGGAGATTATGGGTCGAAGACCAATACAAATAGCCCTGTATTGAAAAATGTGCATTTTGTTTAATCAGCCTTCATAATTCCATTTCATTGCCCTCTCACAGTGTAGAAATATTTATTGTATATACAAAAACTAGACACATGACAACCACATTCGTTAAAGAATCCTGCCTGGACTCCCGGAATTCTAATCCGTTGGCAAGGGCTTCTGCCCAACCTGAACTCCCAGCGGGCACCGGTTGTAGAGGTCAGTAACAAAAATAACACGGCGTGAAGGGAGAAGAAAGTTACAGGTGACCGTCTGTATACATATTTCTGAGCTGCAAAACAATTCTTGCACATTCTGGATCAATACAATGTTCTCTTGAAATCTAATGGCGGAAAATAATTTAGCTGCAGCAACACAAATAGTCCAAAACCTAATTCATTCCTTATGTTTCTGAGCCGCAGCTCTTGGCAGATACTGATAACACTATGATAGATTAAAAGCAATGTTCTGTTCTGAGCCTTGTAAGCACAAGAAACTATATTTACTGCTAAAAACACCGCTTGGCTCAGCCAAGGTTAGCGGCGCTGGGAGAGGCCGACAATCCGTTCAAGCTATTGTATTCATGACCATCCTAAAACAATGGTAGACTGGTGTTGAGTCCTGGATACCGTGAAATTCCGTTGATTCCCCAAAAAATTAATAAATAAAAGTATTTGAAAACAAATATTACTGTACAATCTCCCCCACCCCCAATGCGCAAAAAATACGGTTGAGTTTCTCAGTCCAACAAAGGTAGGAAGAACCCACCTCGACTCTGCCCATTTCTTGGAAAACTTTTCATTTAGTGCTCTCCTTGAAGGGTTTAAAGTCTTTATTATTCCGCCAGCAATGGAATCGGACCCATCTGGAGGAAAGTTGGGCCCGACAGCAAACGTGACCGATTCCCGAATCCTTCGGAGACAATTGATCATCGGCATACACAAAAGTCTGAAATTCTGAGAAAAAGATTAAAACTTAACATTATTTTTAGAAAAATCATACAAATTCTATATATGATGTTGGTCTCATATTTACTTGCATTATTTATTCATTTCACTTTCACTAATGCAATAGACTGGTTCTTACAAGTCTTAAGGGGAAATATTCATGACTCATTGCAAATGGTTACTAATTTACAAAAATCGACAGTCGGTCCACTGAATAACGACTGTTGAGTTCCTGTCGGAAGGAGGACAAAACGCCCCAACAGTCGGAATCTGGGATTAAATACCCTCCTTAGTAGGGGAGGCCCCGTTTATGGCTGCAAAGAACATTTACTTCTACAACCGATTCTCCTCTCTCCACAAAGACATCAACATTTTTTAAGGCATGAAACAAACTTACCATCAGATTACGGGTACAGCTGCGACTCTCTGAATGTCTCGTTATTGATGCTCAGATGGACAAGTCTAGCTCCATAATAGTCAATGATATAACTGGATCCATCAGAAGGCCCAACAATCTTAAAGAAAACGAAAAACACGAAAGAGAAAAAAAAACACTTACCCAACAGTAAATAATTAGCATTTCCTCTTCTATTACACCCTCTCATGAACGTCCTTCTCCCATGATGCTTTGCCAGCAGGTCAGTGGCTAAACACCAATCAGGATTAGTGTCACGGAAGCTAGGTCCCTGGAGCGGTAAAGGTTAATCCCCGATCCGTAGAGTCTGTGTGGCCCGGACTGTTCCCAGACAAACACTGTTCTTTCCGCCACTCTTGGAGGCTCTACAGAAAGTTTGGCTGCTGACCACAGGAATACGTTTAAATGCCAGCACAACCATTTTATTTAACACACAATTACAGCAGAGCCCTGGAACCGGCTATTATCTCTGCTGCCGGAGCTTCCTTACGGGGGATTTGTGCAGCGGCACTTTCTGTCCGTCTTGGATGGCGTTCTGGGATCGCGGCCCAAGAGGCACGATTTCAGAGGCAATATTTATGTTCATTTAAATTACACAGACATTAACTTCTGCCAGTTTTTTTTTTTACTTTGAAGAATAGAGCATCACATTTTGCACTTTCCTAACATTATTAGGGCAGCTGTAGAGTAACATAGAAGTTTGATTATATAAAAAGACCACAAACATCACTCAAATACATATGTCAATTTCAGGAGTTTAGCAGATGATCGGTCAGGTAAAAGGGTGATCTTGGGGGAAGATTCTCTTTCTTATGCAGAGCAGGATTCCTGTTTTTTTTACGTCTTTGTAAAATTAGTTCCACTGAGCAATAACAGACATCCACCCGAGCAAAGCCTTGGGCAAACGCTAGAAACTATATAAAAAGGACAGACAAGGTTGTGTGGAAAATGTAATGTACACAACCTTGATGGGGGTCCTGTGATTCCAGAAGAGGTTTTTTCAAGGGCATCACCATAGGTACATCTGCTTTGGGGCCCACAGCTGACAGGGCCCACCTTCCATTTCAAAGTATCAAGTGCTATATCCTAACAAAAGAAAGGTGTGTAGTGGTAACAATATGCGCCAACAATATGTTTCAAAAGAGTCTCTTATCGACAACATCTTTAGTCTCCGTGTGGTTTGTGTTACGTCTCCATTCATTGCGATTCGCGGTTGGTCACACGATACACCATTCTGCATGAATTATGTTAAAAAACAAGCTGGGGCTATTGTCAACAGTTTGTATATGTTTATGAGTCCAAAAGAGATAGAGTGTAGTGGTAGGGCACCAATAACCAGTGGGTAACCCAGCGAGTGCTGGACGTGGAAGATTATAACACCAAAAATGGGGAGTCCACCACGTGATTCCCTTAGAAACAATTGCTTACATGGCTAGATAGGCACTTTTGCCCATAAAGGTATCTTTAAAAAAGACACACCATATATGGACAAGGCAGAATAACGATGCTCACACTGTCTCTTACTTCTGTACAGTGATATTCAAACTTGTAAAGGTTTCTTTTGTGCTCCACTGCTTCATAAACACGTGCACACGTGGAAAAAACCTCTCATGGTGCAGGTTACCAAAAAACAGAGGTTTATTTTAACAATATAAAAACCATGAAGGGGTAACACAGGTGATGCCGGTATGGTATTGACTTCACGGTACATGTAAGCCATTGTTTCCAAGGGAATCACGTGGATGACTCCACATTTTTGGGGTTATAGTCTTCCACTCCCAGCACTCGCTGGGTTACCCACCGGTTATTGGTACCCTACCACTTCACTTTATCTCTTTGGACTCATAAACATATACAAAGTGTTGACGATATTACCAGTTTGTTTTTTAACATGATAAAACATTCTGCATGAATTATCGTGGGCACAACTTCAATGAATGGAGACGGAACACAAACCACATGGAGACAAAAGTAGTTGTGCACAAGAGACTTGTTGGGATGATTGATTTTCTTTGAAAAAACATATTGTTGGCGAATATTGTTACCACTACACACTTTTCTTTTGTTACGATATTTGTTCAAGATCAGTAGTGACTTAATTTATAGATTGTAAGCGTGCGAGCAGGGCCCTCCTACCTCCATGTCGGTTTGTATCTACCCAGTTTGTTTAATCACTGTTGTCTCCAATTGTAAAGTGCAACGGAATCTGCTGCATTATATAATAAACTGTAAATAAATAAATAATATATAGTGGGGTCATTGCAGCCTCTTTGGAGCACCTGGTAGAATATATTCCCATTTATTTCCACATAACATGTGCTATATACATTTTTCTCCATTGGGTGGGACATAGAGGCTCTTACATACTTTTCCTATGGGGCCTACAAATATCTAGTTACGCCGCTGGGAAGTTTACCCAGGGGACCAGCATATATTTTGGGGTTTTCTTTAGCTACTAATCCCACTGAAGGACACTGAAACGCCTAGTTAACTGATAACTTAGGGCAATAGCATCCATTGAGATGCAGTCATGATCCCGGCAGACTAAACATAAGTACCGGGGTTGGGATAAGTATTAGGCACTATGGGCAGGATGGCTGAGGGAACAGTTGGGGTTAGGTTGCGGGAGGGAACAGTTGGGGTTAGGTTGCGGGAGGGAACAGTTGGGGTTAGGTTGCGGGAGGGAACAGTTGGGGTTAGGTTGCGGGAGGGAACAGTTGGGGTTAGGTTGCGGGAGGGAACAGTTGGGGTTAGGTTGCGAGAGGGAACAGTTGGGGTTAGGTTGCGAGAGGGAACAGTTGGGGTTAGGTTGCGAGAGGGAACAGTTGGGGTTAGGTTGCGAGAGGGAACAGTTGGGGTTAGGTTGCGGGAGGGAACAGTTGGGGTTAGGTGGTGGGGGGGAACAGTTAGGGTTAGGTTGTGGGATGGAACAGTTAGGGTTAGGTTGTGGGGGGGGAACAGTTAGGGTTAGGTTGTGGGAAATGTGGCTGTTGATTAGGGGGTTCTGAAAAAGTCCTCGTTAATAGGGACGAAACGCGTTGACGCTCTCCTGCCTTCTGCACCCCACCGCACTTGCTTTCAAGCCCGTCAAATAACTTGCCCGAAGAAGCCACTGGGGGTTTTATTGGACCAAACAAACAGCCTACAGCGACTGCCATTTGGCTACAGTTCTTGCTATTATCCACCGTGTTCCAGTGCCTCTACCGCAAAGGTATGTCAGCTTATTACTTTCAAGCGGCACCTGGCGCACTACAGAGCCCAGTCGACTCACAGTGATAGAAGCCCAGCTGTGCGGCTATTGAGCTAACATCTCCGAACAACATTTGGCGCACTACAGAGCCCAGCCGACCGTATACAGCGATAGCAATCCAGACATTGCTACACTGAACGAGGTTTTTTGGACCCAAAGTGCCTCCTTATTCCCAGCCGGATATACTACTCTAGGTGCTCCCGCAGTCAGCGGTAGAAGCACCTGAAGGGTTACCAACATCATCATTACCCTACAGGCTGTTTATTTCATCAACTCTGAGGCAGTTCGAAAGTACCCCTATTGTTCCAAGCAGAGTGCGGTGAGTGCACCCTTATAAAAGGGACTTTGAGAACACTGTTTCTTTTATACATTATTACTCCTATTTTACTATTTTTATTTTTTTATTTTTGTTTTTCACCACCATTGCCGGGACACTGGTGCCAAAGAGCTAAAATGTATCCTCGCAAGGACCTAATTGTTACTGATATATTCTCTTTGTGATTTTTGTCTCATATGCATGTTTTATTGTTCCAATTTCTGATCCTACTTGATTGGATCAAAATATTCCATATATGTGAAAAATTTTAATAAATTTCTACTGAATAGACCAAATTTTATTGTTATATTTAGCCATGCATGGTTTCAACTTCACGGTGTGTCAACAGGCAACCATCTAGATTTTTTGCTACATGATCTTTTGATACATTGTATACACATATATATTTGGCTTTTTTCCCCAGACACTGTGATTCTATTTATTGTTGATTAGGGGTAGGGTTATGACACAAATCATCTTCCGTCAGGATTTTGACTGTTGGGAAACCGCTGTTCGCATCATGACATCATAACACGGATACCGGGATTTCATACTATACCCATACACCATATCAAATATTGGAATTTCCAGCTGGGGACCTTTTATAGCTTTCCAGTAACATAACTTCTGTTTGGACATTACAACTGTGTGGCGAATCATTTTTTGCCTATTAAACCCCTCATGCTTTTTCAATGCTCCTCAGATCTCTCCACCGGCAATCAGACTACCCCACTAGACCATAGCCTTCAGCGCCGCTTTCCTCGTCCCATGCTGGAGCCAACATTATTATTATCATCATTATCCTTTATTTACATGGCACGACAAGGGATCTGTAGCATCCAATTACAGACTACAAAAAAAATATTGATGGCCATCGACCATCGATGATTCAAAATAATTAATGGTTTACGGCAGAAGTCAAATACTTTTGCTGTTGATGGGCGAGAAGCAAATGGTTTCCCTCCATCAAGGGCACATCAAAACCAATGTTTTTTTTTCCCCAAGGTCCCCAACACTGAGCATAGCTCCGCCCCTGACAACCCTGAAGCCCAGCCTCCACATTCTGATTGGCCCAGGGGCCAATAAGTCAAATAAGATGGATGACCATCGCTAAGTAAAACTGTCGATGGACATCAATCGCATAGGGGGTTATTCTAGTCCATTCTTTCTGACAAAATCCTTCTTAGATGGACAAAACCATGTGCACTGCGGGTGGGGCAGATGTAAATTGTGCAGAGAGAATTAGATTTGGGTGGGGTTTTTCTTCAAAGTGAGATCTATATTGAAGTGTAAAATAAAGCAGTCAGTATTTTCCCTGCACAGAAACAAAATAACTCACCCAAATCTAATTCTCTCTGCACATGTTACATCTGCCCCCCTGCAGTGCACATGGTTTTGTCCATCTAAGGATTTTGTCAGAAAGAATGAACTAGAATAAACCCCATAGTTTGTTACTATCGATGGCTGATTGCAGTATCGCCATTGGTGACAACCATCGATGGCGACTGCACCGATGGCCATCCCTCTACATAAAGGAATAAGCAAAACATGACAACACTAGAACCATCACACATAAAGCCTCTTCATCTAATGGAGTGGTCCAAGCAGGGCCATAATGTGCTGAAGTCCACAGAATAATCGGGAACCAGTAAGCGGATCCCAACCAAAGTGCTGCTATTGGCTAAGGAGAGAACATTTAGTTAAACCCCTTTAAATAGGACACAGCTTTGGTGACAAGTCGCACATTCAGATTCCGATGCAGCTTGCGTCTATAAATGGGCCGGAGTGACTCCGCTTCTTACACTTTTGTGTAACGCTCCTGTCACCAATTAACAGACAGGGTGATTTATTGATTAATGTAATTAACACTAATGGATAAAATCAATGTAACGGCGGCGACCTGCAGACTATGAACGTTAGCGTGTTGTGGGCTCAGCCAGTGTTAATGAGACTGCAACCTTTTCATTCACTTGGCTGCTGGCCGCCACGGAGGCATGAGGCGGTCCGGGCCTCGTGCTTCCTTCCTGGCCATTTGATGCCTGCTGTCTGGATTGTGTAGCCAAGACAGGTATGCATCACCCAATGAGATCTTGACGGGAGTTTCCGAGTTGACCGATGTATGTCTTCTTGAGAATTAACGCCTCATTAACCCCTTCAAGACAGGAAATGGCTTAAACGTCAATAATGGGTCACGTTTGGTTGTTTAGAGCAACATCTGATCCGCTTGGAATAAATGTCTGATTTCGTACTGTACTGGAGGAAAGGTTATATTTTTGGGACACATAAGGGTGTGCTTAGAAAACCAAACCAATATGGATGGCTCCCATAGGTGACAGGCCCAAATAAACCTTGCCGGTGTCAGATTAAGACCTCTCTCCTGTGGCTACTGACTAGATTGTGGGTTCAAGTAAGACCTGATGCATCAAGAGACCAAAACTCAGGTCTTGCGTTCCTCGGACTCATTACCAAATGTGACCCACGGCATGCGAACCGCTGGTACACCAAGCTCCAAGAGCTGTTTCCATACCACTGCTTGCTCCACTGGCATTAAGCCGGTAGATGATTCCGGCATTAGCTCGGCAAATCTCTATTTCAAGGAGCACCTTTATTTACCGCACCATTCTCATAAGGAGAAGCTTAAAAGCGAGTGGCTTGGAGTACCCACATTTACATTTATTGCTAGTATACATCAGAGAGGGGAGTTGTGAGGGGTTTTCAAATTGAAATCTAAAAATTGCAGTGTAAAAATAAAGCGGTCTAACATGGGCTACATGCAAAAAGGGTATGCTGTCCCTGGGTCGACAATCTAGGTCAGTGACGGCTAACCTTGACACTCCAGCTGTTGTTGAACTACACATCCCAGCATGCCCTGCATCAGTTTTAGCATGGCCAAATAGTAAAACTGGTGCAGGGCATGCTGGGATGTGTAGTTCAACAACATCTGGAGTGTCAAGGTGAGCCATCACTGGTCTAGGTTGATGGCCACTAGGTTGACAGTGACTAGGTCGACACCTGCAAATGGTCGACATACCATCAGTTGGCATTGACAGAAAGTTGACACATGCTTAGGGTCGACATGGACATTGTCAACACTCAAAAGGTTGACACCTTTTCACTTTTTTTTGGTATAGACTGACTTTGTTCGTACTTTACTATCCCAGTGGGCATAGAGTTATATTATAATAGTGTACCGAGTGCAGCGAGCCGTGCGTGGGGACGCAGTACACTTATACGGTGTCCATGGCAACAGACACACACAAAAAAAAAGTGAAACATACAAAAAGTGAGTGGCTTTCAGCACAAAATCACCCAGTGTGTATGGTCACATTATACACAACACACGAGCTCTGTGCGACTCTGTAGCACCAGGTGTATTTTTTTTTTCACTTTTTTTCATTAAACGGCGTCTATTTGCAAAATGAATAGGTGGCACAAGCAGCTTCTGCTGATTCAAACAATAGTGCGTGAGGTACTTGTTTCCTAGCACGGCCACATATCTTATGGATCGTGTACCTTTAGTTAAGGTACACGATCCATAAGATGGACCCGATTTCCTTTGAAATCAGGTCCATTTGGCCGGCTAGGATGAAATATCGGGGGCATCGCGTCGGTCGGTCGGTCCCGACGCGACCGACGCGATGCCCGCGATTTCCCCATAGGCTTCAATGTTAAAAAATATGTTAACATTGAAATCGTGTCGGGAAAGGTAAAATATCGGGGGCATCGCGTCGGTCGGGACCATTAACATAGGTCCCGACGCGATGCCCCCGATTTTTACATAGGCTTCAATGTTAAAAGATTTTTTAACATTGAAATCCTGAAAAAATGTGAAAAATGTGAAATGGGCCAATATGACCCATTTCACATTTTAGATGTCCCCGTCGTCACCCCACGATAGACGCCAACCCGAAGCGTGGCGAGCGCAGCGAGCCCGCGAGGGGCGGCGGTGCGCGTCCTCCGACCTTTTCATTCCCCTACTATCCACGTCGGCGTGGAGTTGAGAATAGAATAGTGTGGCGAGCGCAGCGAGCCACCGAGCCCGAAGCGTGGCGAGCCCCGCGAGGGGACGCGGATACCTTCACAGTTATACGCGTCCCCTCGCGGGCTTCACAGGTGTCCGTGGCGACGCGGACACCTGTAAAGTCCGCGAAGGGACGCGTTTACCTGTGAAGGTATCCGCGTCCGCTTGCCACGCTTCGGGCTCGGTGGCTCGCTGCGCTCGCCACACTATTCTATTCTCAACTCCACGCCGACGTGGATAGTAGGGGAATGAAAAGGTCGGAGGACGCGCACCGCCGCCCCTCGAGGGCTCGCTGCGCTCGCCACGCTTCGGGTTGGCGTCTATCGTGGGGTGGGGTGTACGCCGTGACATTTGGGGGGGTTGGGAATATTTTACATTGAATCCAATGTAAAATCGGGTCCCAGGGACCCGATTTACATTTAATAAAAAAAAAAATCGCATGCGATGTGATCGAGCCGATTTTTCCGACACGACCACCCCGATGTAAATCGGTGTGGCCGTGCTAGGAAACAAATACCGTGCGTGACTATCTGCGTAAGAAATGGAATGTTAGTGTTTTCCTGGCAAATGTGCCAGGGGTTTGGCTATTTTGCTGACTGATTTAAAAAAATATATATATGTTTTTGTTTGTTTTTTATTAAAAAAATAAACATCGCTTTAGCCCCTGTTCCAGAATCTAGAAGAAAACACCACTTATATATTTGGCCCCAGGGTTCTGAAACTTTAGAATATTTATAATTAATATATTTAAATACATATTTCTTTTGTATTATAGGCAAGTGTGTCTCTTATTTATACACTATGGTGGTGTAACGGCACTATTAGCTAAACCAAGGGCCGTATTTACAGGAGTGTCCGTGAATTATAGCACATGGGAGAACTGCAGAGCTGTCAAATCATTTTTATACAGCGGGTGAAGAAGTATGGCTGCTGGGGAGGGACATAATTCACATGAATGGAGATCACTCTTTATAGTGTGACGGGCAGATAACCTTGAAATACGCCAGAGCCACATCACGTAGAGGATTTTCTATTGTAAGGATTACTTACTCGCGCAGGTTTACATCCAGACGCCGACACTGCAACACAGCGATGCATCAATGTCCATCGTCTATTAGAGTAACTTACACCTAATATAACAAATCACTTTGGTTCTCGTCCCACTTCTCTGGGATATTTACATTACATCGACGAGCTCAATGCACCAAAATAATGTCATCCGAAATGCACTGTGTGGGGAGCTCACCTGCATGGAGATGAGGATGAAGTCGATGAGACTTCCGATGCCGCAGAAGCCGACCGTGCAGAACTTCAGCATTCCTGGGAAGAGGGGAAAAGAACAGAGTGAGCGGGTTTCTCGGCCTCTTATCTAGTCTGCAATGAGCGTGCCGGAGTTCACATGGGACTGGCTACCACTGAGCGGTAATCCACTTCCTCTACACAGTTAAGGGGTCTATGTACTAAGCCCTGGAGAGAGATAAAGTGGATGGCCATAAAGGGCCTGATTCAGGTTTGATCGCTCTGGGACGATTTTGGCTCTGTTTCCTATAGTGCGGGTCTGCGCATGGGCGAATATGCGTATGTACGGACCCCCTGTGTGAACGACTTTGGGGAGTAGAACACGCGGCGAGGAGTTCGCACTGGCAGGGGAGGGAAGGGGGTGGGCGGACGACGTCACGTGACGTCAGCCCCCGCCCCAAATTTGTCCATCTCCGTCTGAAATAAAAAAAAAGAGTCAGTCTAGACCGGTGATGGCTAACCTTGACACTCCAGCGGCTGTTGAACTACACATCCCAGCATCAGTTTTAGCTCGGCCAAATAGTAAAACAAGGAATGCTGGGATGTGTAGTTCAACAACAGCTGGAGTGTCAAGGTTAGCCATCACTGGTCTAGACTGACTCTTTTTTTTAATTTCAGACGGAGATGGACAAATTCAGGGCGGGGGCTGACGTCACGTGACGTCGTCCGCCCACCCCCTTCCCTCCCCTGCCAGTGCGAACTCCTAGAGTTTTATTTGAGAATGAGGAAAAAAATAATCCAATGATGGGTGACCGTCGACTGATTTTTCACCTGTGCGGCAGCATGCCAGGGGAGGTGTAAGCAGGGATTTGCACGGGGGGGGGGGGGGGGGGGGCGGACATTCCATCTGCATTTACCTGTTCACTTGGCTGCTAAGATACGCAAACCTTTTTCATGAATAAATTTAATTAAGTCAAAGAAAACACAAGTTCTGTATTACTCCTTGTACAGAAGTCCCCGGGCACCAGTGGAGAATAGGTCCACATTAGCAAAAAAAGGTTTCCTTGGTGGGAGAGAAATGGCTTTCATGCTAATTTCCCTATAAAAAAATAAAAAAAAAATCTACCGATACATATTATAAAAATATACGTAATACCGGATTGGCTGTGGTTATAATTCAGGATTTAGAAGGTGTGATCTCACAGCTCGTTAACATAGAGCTGGGCGCCAGGGAGGAAAGAGTATTGACTTAGAATTTCATGTCCTTGAACGACCTTCTCCTCAGCGGAGTGCAGTGAGATCATAACCCCGGAATACGTGACCCTATACTGAGGAGCAGCAGTCTGATCCAACAGTGATATCACCGCATGACTACAGGCAGAACAGTTCCAGCAAAATTATTACTAAATACGATCGCTTTCTGAACAAAATAAACATACAGACGCACGACCGGGCGACGTTAAGGTTAAACGTGGTTAATGTTTGTAGTGTGGAGGATTTTTAACTTGTGCGTTCTAAAAGCATTTTAGCAAGTAGATGAGATTATTGGGTCTAATCCATGTGTAAAGCTTAGACGTTAAACGGTATACTCGCAGCATAACAGTCATCGAGAAGTTTAATCTTCATTATCATGCGAGCACGAAACTGGCACAACGGGAGGCAGGTGCATAGGACATTAAAAGGGATATTGATCACATAAAAAAACTTAAATGTCATTAGTATTAAACATTATTATTATTATTGATAATAATAATAATAATAATAATAATAATAATAATAAAAGTAATGATGCTGCAATAAACAAAGCACAAAACTGCTCAATTCTGGATTCTCAAAGTAAAACATTTAAGGGGGAATTCAATTAGCCACGATAACGGTGGAAATTTACCGTAATCTTACTTTTCGGAGACATCGCCTAAAAATTTAGCCGAAAAGCGGCTTAACACAGGTCTTCTGCGCTCACGCAAATTAACCTACTCTATTGTGAACCCACAAACAAAAACGCGATTTCTGCACTAATTCTGCCTGTCAAAACCACAAAGTGAGGAAAAGATGGGTATATATTCCTGTACACCCCCCCCCCCCCCCCCCCAAAAAAAAAGTAGGTTAGGATAGGAAAGCAGTATAGGAGTTTGTAAGTGGTAATAATATAAAGATTAAACTGGGAGAAATTACAGTTATATACATTACCCCCTCCCCCTCATAAAAAAAAAATAGAAACATTTTAGTAAATGTGTTTTCAGCTCATTTTGAATTGGGGGTACATAAAAATGGATAAAAGTATATATTTGGGTAATTTTAAGCCACTTAAAAAAAAAACACTATTACCCCCACCTGCAAGCCTAAAAGCACTTGTCTCACTCATAAAGAACCCCGATAAACCAGTCCTATACTATGTACCCCAATCTCTATCTCTGTTTTTTATAACACCAAAAATTACATATTTATTGGCCAATTAAACATTTCTAAGTACCTAATTAGTCATTCAGTGGGGTGTCCCAGGGGTTCTGAAACTAATCACAACATTTTATCTTAAAAAAAATAGTGAGTTTCCCAAGTTTATAACCTGCTCCAATGGAGAATTATAACAGACAATTGAATAGGGGGCTTATTGTGGGTCGCAATTAAAAATGTCGGATTATACTCACCGATAATTCCTTTTCTTCTTAGAGACCATGGCAGCCTTAACATTGGGATTTCATCCCTCCTCCTCGTAATTAGACAGGTTACTTTTTTCCCAGGGACCTCCCCTTCCTGTATAAATCCCTGCTCCTCCCAGACCCTGGTGTCTTTTCGAGTGTCTCCTTCCATTCCTGGGAAAAAAGAACACAAAGGGAGGGCAAACCATGGCTGCCATGGTCTCTAAGAAGAAAAGGAATTATCGGTGAGTATAATCCGACATTTTCTTCTACGATCCCATGGCAGCCTTAACATTGGGAAAATACCAAAGCCAATAAGAAAGGGAGGGACACAATAGTATGTTCTATAGATTTTTACTTTTTAAACACACTCTGCAAAACTTGACCCCCAAATTGAGTTCTTGATACATCTAGCTCATAATGCCTTGAAAAGGTATGAACTGAGGACCAAGTAGCAGCGTCGCACAGATCCTTGACTGATGCATTCGCCTTCAGAGCCCAGGACGTCGCCGTAGCCCTCGTGGAGTGTGCCGAAATGATTGCCGGAACTTCTCTTCCTTCCAATTTATATGCAAATGAGATAACTTCTCTCAACCATCTAGCGATGGTCTGCTTGGTAGGTGTAAGCCCCTTTCTGGCTCCCTCCGGGATGATGAACAGGCTTCTTGATTGCCTAACTTCCTCCATTCTTTGTAGGTAAATGGTAATACATCTTACCACGTCCAGATTGTGTAACAATTCTTCTTCTTCACTCCGTGGGTCAGGATAGAATGAAGGTAGTGAGATTTCCTGATTGAGGTGAAATTCAGAAATCACCTTTGGAACGAAATGTGGATTTGTCTTTAAAACAATTCTTCCTGGAAGTATCTTTAAATAAGGTTCTTCAGCCCAAAGGGCTTGTAGTTCACTGACTCTTCTTGCCGATGTTATGGCAACTAGGAATACTGTCTTCCATGTTAAATATTTCAATGAAGTCTCGGACAAGGGTTCAAATGGAGGTTTCATTAAGGTCGTCAGAACTAAATTCAGATCCCATGATGCTACTAGCGCTCTAATTGGAGGTCTCATCCTTTTAATTGCGTTACAGAATCTTATAATCAACTGTTCTTCTGCTAACCTCCTCTCCACCAGAACGCTCAAGGCTGAGATCTGCACTTTTAATGTAGAGTTGGCCAGACCCTCGGAGAACCCTCTACACAGGAACTGTAGAACCTCTGCTGTGGATGTCTCTTGGATTGGTAAAGTTACCCCTCTCCAGTTGATAAAGGTACGCCATACCCTATAGTAGATATTCGAAGAAACTTTCTTCCTTGCTTGTAGCAGGATCGCCACCACTTGATCTGAGAGACCTTTCTGCTTCAAGGAGTTCCTCTCAATCTCCAAGCCGTCAAAGCTAGAGTAGCTGGATCCGGGTGAAGCACTTGATCCTGTCTTAACAAATCTGGTCTGAGAGGGAGGGTCCATGGACCTAGAATCGCCAATCTCTGTACTGTTGCGAACCAGGATCTCCGAGGCCAGAAAGGAAGGATTATTATCACCTCTACCTGATCCTCCATTATTTTCTTTAGCACCTTGTGAATTAATGGAATTGGTGGGAACACATACCCTAGCCGGAACGTCCACTGGACTGATAAGGCATCTGCTGCTGATGTTTGGGGTAGCCAATATCTGGAGAAGAATTTCTCTACCTTTTTGTTCAAATGTGTTGCCATGAGGTCTACTTCTGGAACTCCGAACCGGCTGGTCAGTTCCCTGAAGGTCTCTCCATTCAACTCCCACTCGCCTGGGAGGATCTGCTTTCGACTGAGAAAGTCTGCCAGCACATTCTGTTTCCCGGGCATGAATAAGGCTGTTAGGGAATTCAGATTCTCCTCTGCCCATGACACTATCTTCGCAACTACATTCATTAGGGACTTGCTCCTCGTACCCCCCTGATGATTTAGGTAGGCCACGACTGAGGTATTGTCCGAGAAGATTCTCAAATCTGACTTCCTGATTCTTGGAGAAAAGAACTCGATTGCTCTCCATACCGCCTCGGCCTCTCGCCAATTGGATGAATTCAGACTTTCTCCTTTTGTCCATAGCCCTTGTACTGTCTCTCCTTCGGAATGGGCCCCCCAGCCCGACTGGCTCGCGTCGGTTGTAATGACTACAAACTTGGGCACCCGCAACGACGTCACCTTGTCCCTCAGGGTTGGCTTGCTCCACCATGACAGAGATTTTTTCGCTTTGTCTGGAATTGACACCTTCTCTGTTTTTGCCCATCTTCTCTTTAGGTATGGCAACACTGCCCACTGTAATTCTCTCATATTCCATTGGGCCCATGGAACTATCCCGATCGTGGATGACATCATTCCCAGAAGCCTCACCCAATCTCTGAGAACTACAACCCTTCTTTCTGTCAAGGCGACTGTTAGATCTCTTATCTTCATACATCTTTCCTCTGACAGGGAAATGTTGAACCTCAGGGAATCTATCATCACTCCAAGAAACTTTATTCTTTGTGCTGGCTCCAGCTGGCTCTTTTCTACGTTCACTAGCCATCCGTGTGACTGTAAGTACTCCATGACTATCTTGAGCTGTCCCCTTAGAATCTTCTTGGAGGGAGCAGCTATCAAAATATCGTCCAAATAGGGCCATAACAGAATCCCCTTCTTTCTGAGATTCGCTATAACTGTTATTAGCACTTTCGTGAATACCCTCGGGGATGAGGCTAACCCGAAGGGGAGGCACGTGAACGGATAGTGTTTCCCCTTGATTGAAAATCTGAGAAATTTCCTGTGACTGTTGTGGATCGGAACATGATAGTAGGCGTCCTTCAAGTCTAGGGACACCATAAAGTCTCCTCTTCTTACTCCTGCTGTGATCGTCTTCATAGTTTCCATTTGGAATTTCCTTACCTCCAGGTATTGATTCAGACGCCTCAGGTCTATTATAGTTCTGAAACCCCCTGTATTTTTCCTTACCAGGAAAAGATTGGAGTAAAACCCCTCCATCCTTTGTTCTGATGGAACCGGTTCTATCGCCCTTATTAGTAACAGATTGACTATGATTTTCTTCAATTCTCTTTCTTCCAACCTTGATTTTGGATCTCTCGACTCCATAAAATAATTCTTGATCGGTGTCTGAGCAAACTCCAGCAGATAACCTTCGGACACTATGTTCCGAACCCAAATGTCCTGAACTGAATTCCCCCAAATGCTGGCAAATAGTAACAGCCGGGCTCCTACCGGGGGAAACTGCTGACTGTCATTGCCTGCCACCTCTTCGGAAGTTTTGACGAAAGGACTGGCGAGAAGAGGCAAAAGCCCCTCTTTGACTGTATGGCCTACCCGGCCTATAAGACTTGGCTTCTCTGAACGCTTGTCTAGAGCCTGAAGGGTATTGGAAACGAGTTTTCCTATCTTGAGGTAATTTCAAGGATTTACCTCCCGTGAGCCTATGAATTAGTGCATCCAATTTGGTCCCAAATAGAAATGCTCCTTCAAAAGGTAATGATACTAGACGGTTCTTTGAATTGGAGTCAGCAGCCCAGGGTCTTAGCCATAGAGCTCTTCTTGTGGCTACTCCCGCTGACATAGCCCTGGCTGCAAATGTCGTCACATCCAATGAGGCCTCGCATAAGAACTCCACCGATCTTTGGATCACATCTAAATTCTTTAATAGATATTGTCTGGAGATCTTCTCCTCAATGTCATTATGAAGAGTGGTACACCATACCCTAAGGGCCCTGGCTACTGATGCCATAGATACACCAGCCTTCAAAGATACAGCCGTGGAGAAGTGTAATTTCCTTAATGAGTTCTCCATTCTTCGATCCATTGGATCCTTGAAGGAGGCCCCGTCCTCCAACGGTAAGGTAGTGCGAGATGTGACCTCCGCCACCGCTGCATCAATTCTTGGCAATCCACACCATTTAATAAACTCATCATCTTTAATGGGATACATCCGGTCGACTCGGAACAACTTGCCCTGTTTTTTCTCCACATTTGTCCATTCTTTATTAATGACCTCCTTGATTACACGGTGTACAGGAAAGGATCTTGTCTTTTTCGACCTATCCTCAAATAATACATCCGCCCCCTCCACGGGTGTTACCGGATCTTCATAATTCATGGTTTTATATATATTCTTTAGAATAATCTCAACTGTCTCAAAATTGAATATTCTAGTGTCCTCCTTAATTTCACCAGGCTCATCCTCGGCAACCTGTGCCTCGTCAGGCTCATCAGACGTATTGGGATCATCATATGCCAGACCTGCTTGATCCCTGGACCTCTTAGAGCCCTGCTGTTCCATATACTCTGTTTTAGAAACGAAAGAGTCTCTCATCCAGTCCATCAAATCCTTAAGCATCTTAGTATGACTATCACTACTTGCTCCTGAGTCCCGCTTAGGTTGCACTTCACACTGTTCACATAGAGTTTTGCCTTGTACAAATTCAAACTTTCTGTCACAGTTCATGCAGCTTGTTTCTCTATGCTTCTTCTTAATTGTTTTCTTTCTAGCTCCAGTCTGTACCTCATTCTCCGGCACACTATGGAGAAAGAAAGCCTGTCACTATGCTATAACAAAAAACCCTATTCTCAATAGCATAAAAAAATAACAAGGCTCACCTCACAGGGGCACTCTCTTCTCTAGTGGGGGAAGGCAGTATCTGCTGCTCCATGCTGTCAGAATCTAAATGAACATATTCCCATAAGAGATATCCTTAAAGCATCTGAGGTATCTGAATAGAAAGGACGTGTCCTACCTTAAACCAGCTTAATAAAGTCACTGCCACTGGCCTCTCAGTAATGCTGCACCACCGCTTGCTGAGAGATCCCTCTGCTTCCATCCAAGCTGCCATAGTGCCGCTAGTACAGCGGCTTTTAACTGTGCAGAGCGCGCCTGAGCGTGCTATCGCCGGAAGCGGCGTACCGCAATGCATTGTGGACGTTGTAGTCCTGCCGCAGCGGAAGCGCGTCACCGCCACTCTCAAAGCCTGGCGTCGGCGGGAGTTAGCCTCCGGCGCTGTGAATCCTGGTGCTTGTAGTCGCACACGCTGTCCTGGACGCCGCATCCTCTGTAGCAGCACCATGCTGGTTGAATCTCTGCAGCGGTTTCAGGTGATATACATATATGCCTTTTTTAGGAGACTTACCCATCCGCTCCTGACCTCTTTACATGGACAGTACTCATAGAGCCACGCTTCCATGTTGCTCTTCCCCTAGTGACCCCCTGTATCTATGAAGTGAGCCAAAATAAAAGTAACCACTCCTGCCTCTAACTACACAAGGAGACAGGAAAAAAAGACACCAGGGTCTGGGAGGAGCAGGGATTTATACAGGAAGGGGAGGTCCCTGGGAAAAAAGTAACCTGTCTAATTACGAGGAGGAGGGATGAAATCCCAATGTTAAGGCTGCCATGGGATCGTAGAAGAAATCTCAGTTTTTACTGCAGAAAAGGATTGCTGAAAAGAAGCTAATTGAATTCCCCCTGATTCTTTCTGCCAACAGATGGTCCCATCCAGAGGAAAGCAGGGATGCATACAGGTAATACGCAGATGAAAACGGTATACGATTTACCTTTCACTTACACCATATGGTACAGTCTCTTACCTAGAGCAGGGTAACCCAGGTAAAATCTATCGGCTCCCAACCATCCGAGGAACAAGGACAGAGCCACAGCCACTTTGTAGGAATAACCGTTCCTACAAGGAAGACAAACATCATTATGTAATAGGCGGAGGCAAGAAACAAGCTGGCATCTAGCAAACGTTCCTAGCAGGACAGTGAGGTGCAAACCTGACTCAAAGGTTATTCTGCATTTTTGCAGCCTCATCCTTGTTCCAATCTCCCCCATTTAATAACATGTACTGTAACTGCAATGCCAGCCGCTATTGTACTGCAGCAGGCCCATGAGAAATCTTAGGTAATGTAGCATCAGGATTAGCGCCAGTTTCTACCACAAAGTTTTTCGGTATTATATACAGCAATAACAAAGATTTCCTGGGTCCCTTTCAATAAGATAAGGATTAGATGAAAGAGTATTTCTCCCAATGCAACACCCGGAAAGAAAAAAAAATAATAGTGTAATATGTTAATCATTTATTTAAAGATGCGACTTTAATTAGTTCACTTAATAAATGTGATCAACAGTCACTAAGGGGGTTATTCTAGTTCACTCGGAAAGGCACAATTACTCTCTTATGGACAAAACCATGTGCACTGCAGGTGGGGCAGATGTAACATGTGCAGAGAGAGTTAGATTTGGGTGTTTTATAGTTTGTACAGGGTAAATACTGGCTGCTTTATTTTTACACTGCAATATAGATATCAGTTTGTAGTACAAACCACACCCAAATCTAACTCTCTCTGCCCCTGCTGCAGTGCACATGGTTTTGTCCATAAGAGAGTGATTGTGCCTTTGCAAGTGAACTCGAATAACCCCCTAAGGCCCCCATACACCTGAAAGACATTGCATCCAATCATACAATGGTGTGCACACAATCGTGCAATGCGCGGTCCTGCAGGTTGGAGGATTGGTCCTCTGATCAGACGTGCTGCATCAGTTGATCGTTTGGGATTGGGCGCCGATAGCATGTGCTTTAAAGCACATTCAATTAGTCATTTGACGGCTCATACAACCGGCGTCATTTGAGTGGCAGTTTTCAGACAGGTTAGGTGCATACAATCGATTGCGAGACGACCGGTCGTATGCAGCAGCTGGATTGTGCGACGGATTGTATGACGGATTGTGAGTACATTATGTGTGCAAAAACCACCAAGGACTGCCGGGGAGCTGAAGGGAAAGTTGAACAGAATCATGATTGTTAGACAGGTCTTTCTGATGTATGGCCACTTTACAGGATAGCACCACCTGTACAGTGGTTTGACGGTTGTGACCGACCATTTTAAAACGGCAATAGGAACGGATGATTAACCCGTTGAGTGGTGGGTTTTGCTGGGGCAGGACAAACCTACCAGGGCAGGTTTGTCCTGCCCCAGCAAAACCCCCCACAGATCATTAGGAGCCCCCTCCTCCTCACCTTCGCTCTGGTGTTAGTACGCCGGAGCTTTCCAGCCGCCACTGCTTCAGCCGCCTGTCAATCATCACACAGGCGGCAGGCTCGGGGATGTTTCGCAACGTCTCGGGAGAACTCGGGTGCCTGCCGTCTGCGTCACTGCTGCAAAATGACAGGCGGCTAGAAGCTGGGGGAGCGGCAAAGGTTAGAAGAGCTCCGGCGTACGATCGCCGGAGCACAGGTGATTGGGGGAGCTCGGGATGTGATGGGGGACTCAAGAGGTGGTGCACACCTGGCCACCACTGGCGTGCACCTATTTCATATTTGTGGTATGCTTGGAAATTTTCTGAGACAGCCTGGATTAACATTAAATCCTATTGCTGGTTTAAAACTATCGGTCAAAGCTGCCGATGACCAACAGATCTGATAAACCACGACATAACATGTACCGGTACCTAAAGGCCCCCAACACACTAAGCGATTTCTCCGAGGGGAGAAAACACGTACGATGCCCCTTGAACCACCTGGGAGCTTCCCTGGTGGCAGGGACACATACAATATATAGTATGCGGTCCATATGCATACAATATATCCCCACTGCCAGGAGGGGGACCCAGTCGGAGGCCGGACATGCAGCAGGTCTGACCTCTGACCCCGATGTGCACGGTACCGTGCATCGGATGTCAAACTCCTACAATTTGCCCATTTTCCACCAGATTTCTCAGCCCAATCTGTTAGAATCATGCGAAAAGTGGCCAAAACGTACGTATGGAGGCCTTTAGTCTAACAGAACATTGTAAAGCTAGGTACAAACTAGACAATCTTTTGTCCTATCCAGCATATTGGATCGACAAATAGGGGTACATTGGCGAGTGTTTACCATCTATGTGTCCCGCAAGTCGCCGGCGACATCCTCAGTCAGCACTGAATGCAAGACATCACTAGTTGAACAAAGCTACCACCAGTGCTCCTTTGCTACTGACATGGGCAAATAGTATGCACTTGCCAATGCTGGATATATATATTACCTTCTTTTCAGGGGCTGCGCTGTGGGAACAAAATCTTTCCTTTTTTATCTCCATGACAATCTTAACCTAGTGATTAAATCTAAGATACACTGGCTAGCACAGGGGTTGCCAAACCTGTCTGCCAGATCTACCAACAGTTCATGTGTCTAAGGACACCTGTGGATCTATAATAGGAATGAATGCCTCATGTTTGACAATGTGACAGTTAGTAATGACTACAGCTGTGCACCAGCTAGGGGGTCTGGGGAATGTGACAGTAATGACTACAGCTGTGCACCAGCTAGGTGATCTGGGGAATGTGACGGTTAGTAATGACTGCACCTGTGCACCAGCTAGGTGATCTGGGGAATGTGACAGTTAGTAATGACTACATCTGTGCACCAGCTAGGTGATCTGGGGAATGTGACAGTTAGTAATGACTACAGCTGTGCACCAGCTAGGTGGCCTGGGGAATGTGACAATTAGTAATGACTACAGCTGTGCACCAGCTAGGTGATCTGGGGAATGTGACAGTTAGTAATGACTACAGCTGTGCACCAGCTAGGTGATCTGGGGAATGTGACAGTTAGTAATGACTACATCTGTGCACCAGCTAGGGGGTCTGGGGAATGTGACAGTAATGACTACAGCTGTGCACCAGCTAGGTGATCTGGGGAATGTGACGGTTAGTAATGACTGCACCTGTGCACCAGCTAGGTGATCTGGGGAATGTGACAGTTAGTAATGACTACATCTGTGCACCAGCTAGGTGATCTGGGGAATGTGACAGTTAGTAATGACTACAGCTGTGCACCAGCTAGGTGGCCTGAGGAATGTGACAATTAGTAATGACTACAGCTGTGCACCAGCTAGGTGATCTGGGGAATGTGACAGTTAGTAATGACTACATCTGTGCACCAGCTAGGTGATCTGGGGAATGTGACAGTTAGTAATGACTACATCTGTGCACCAGCTAGGTGATCTGGGGAATGTGACAGTTAGTAATGACTACAGCTGTGCACCAGCTAGGTGATATGGAGAATGTGACAGTTAGTAATGACTACAGCTGTGCACCAGCTAGATGATCTGGGGAATGTGACAGTTAGTAATGACTACAGCTGTGCACCAGCTAGGTGATATGGAGAATGTGACAGTTAGGAATGACTACAGCTGTGCACCAGCTAGGTGATCTGGGGAATGTGACAGTTAGTAATGACTACAGCTGTGCATCAGCTAGGTGATATGGAGAATGTGACAGTTAGGAATGACTACAGCTGTGCACCAGCTAGGTGATCTGGGGAATGTGACAGTTAGTAATGACTACAGCTGTGCATCAGCTAGGTGATATGGAGAATGTGACAGTTAGTAATGACTACAGCTGTGCACCAGCTAGGTGGCCTGGGGAATATATGACTGCAGCTCGCGCGCCCCCTGGCAATGGAGCCTACCTCCGGTCCCCGCCGCCTCCCCCGCAGGTACTCCTCGACGCCCCGAGCGCCCCCCTAACCCTGCCCGTCTCCCTGAAGCGGAGACGGGCAGGGACACGCAGCGTCCCCGCCGAGAGACTGAGACGCACGCGCATCCCAGTTCAGTGTAGCCCCTTTTTATTTGATATGAATTCATTCATGTCAGCAAATCTCAACAAATGTTCATTTTAACACACACACACACACACATATATATATATATTTTTTTTTTATAAAAATGTAATACCCACTTCTTTTTTAATACCGAAGTTTCATAGAAAGTTATTTTCTTTTTACTGCTAATGAACGAGGTCAGATTTCAGCATGTGTGGTACTGAACCATGTGACATTATCAGATTTGGCCAGACATGTCGCTAACAAAAGTTACAAATAAAGTTGCACCAAACATAATCACAGAATACCGGGTGGTGTCCAACTTACACGTTGCGGCAGGGGAACGGTCTGTAGAAGCCGAGCTCCTTTCCAGAGAAAGTCGTCACAATCCCCTCAACATTTTTACAGGAGATATTGGGTGCTGGGAAACAGGGTGCTGCACAAACAATGATGGGAGACAACTAATAACTAAGGCAGAAATTACAATAGAATTAAACTTATTTATTTAAAAAAAAATAACTAAACACAATGGTAGTGTTCATTCTAGCACCCGCTACCTTTGAAAGCCCATGCAGTTCCTCTTCCTTGCCTGGGCCGTCGCTGTCTGCTGTAGTGCTTCTAGCACAGAGTGGTCTGTAAATCAGCACTGATATGCAAACCAGACCTGTGCTAGAAACACTACAGCAGACAGCGACACAGAATGGTGAGGTATTCAAGTGGTCAGGTGATAACGCAGCAGCCAATCAGCTGCTCATTGTCATTTCTCAAACCCAGTCTGTAACATGACAGTTAGGAGCTGATTGGCTGCTGCGTTATCACTTCAGCCGGCATAATATAATGGGTAATAGGGTCAACACAATGAAGGTCGACATACAGTACGTCAACCACTAAAGGTCTACATGGCTTAGGTTAACACAAGAAATAGATCAACAGGGTTCGAAGGTTGACACAAGTATTAGGTCGACAATGGGAAAAATCGACAGTCAAATTTCACATTTTTTGTATAAAAAAAGTCAACATTGACACATTATCAGTGTACCGTTGCGCTCGCCATGCTTCGGGCAGGGTGCCTCAAGCACTGTTATACACCCCATCCATGCCCTTATGTATGGTAGGGTATGAAATACCACCTGTCGGCACAGCTTGGCTAAAAAATAAAACAGGAACAAATCATGTCGACCTTACCATTGTCAACCTAATGCTTATGTTGACCTTCTGACCATGTCAATCTATTTCATGTGTTGTCCTTTAGTGGTCGACCTAATGGGATACGGTCATTGCGTCACCATCAAAGTAGGTCGACATGAGTTTAGGTCGACATGGCCCATTAGGTCGACATGGGGTGTTTATTTTTATTTTACTGTTTTTTGAGCCGACAGGCCGTATTTCACGCCCTACCATCCACTAGGACAAAAAAAAAAAAATGTCGACTTTTTCACTGTTGATCTTACCCATGTCGACCCAATGACCCTGTTGTCAAAATTACCCTGTCGACCTTCCTACATGTCGATCTATTAGCATGTCAAATTAATGACCGTCTAACAACTTGCTGGTGACCAACTGATCCACACCCGACCTAATGGCCATATCCCAATACATCTGCCCCTGAATCTTATTTGGCTTTATTTACATGTAGTGTACATTTTAACACCATGCTCCTGTCGTGCAGTTCCTCTTTGCTCCCTGGGGTGTCGCTCTCTGCAGATTCTGGTATGTACCTCTGAGTGCTGAGATACAGACTATAGTGTGCTAGAAGCACCAGGGCAAAGAGCAGAAAGCAGAGCTGCATGGGCTGTAACAGGTGTAGGATGCTAGTATAAACACGACATATGTAAAAGATCTGACTGTTTGGTGTTCCCAGTTGTATTGCACGGTGCAGTGTACTGGTGCTATATAAATATTAATACTCTACTCTAGCACCATACAAATACATTGCTAACAGAAAAATGTATTTACAAGGGCCGAAATATCTCAGAAATATGGTAGCATCCACCGGGCCACTTTTTGTTTCTCATTAAAAAATATTTTGGACATGCCAGGGATCACCAAATAGCAACGTTATTAACCTGTAGTCCATGGAAAGTCTATGTTGTACCTAACTTAAATTTGGTTCTCTATGGGTCTTAATAATTTCTCAGCAAAGCTTGACTATGATCCCATTCCCAACACCAACGGCTAGCCGGCAGCGAGAACCTTCCGTAATCTAACAATTGCCTGATAACTGTGAAAGGCCCCTGTTGTAAATTTCTCAGCAATCACAGAAATATTCCCCCATATAAATGAACGTACTCACCAAACGCTGTATAATTTGCACATTTTACCGGCTCTTGTGTTGCTGGACTTATTTCGGGAACTGTACACACATATGTTCAAGGATTAAGGAAAATGAGCAATAAATGTTCATTATATACAATGCAATATGCTGTGGTAATGTAAATGTTCACAGATGTTACTAGTGCTCACCACAGGCTACAGTATAACTTATTAACATAGAAGCCAACACAGCTTAACGCAATACAGCCCATAGGCCACACGTAAATGAGGTGTCCGACTCGCCGCGAGTCGCAGGTGCAGACACCAATGAATCAGAGCAACTTTAAAATACAGCCCCCACTAGCGATCCGATCCCTCCTCGCACTCTGGATCTCCCTCCAATAGGAAGGAGTGAAGCTCATACCCCTTTCACACTTGCAAAAATATCCCTAGTTTTTGCACATGAACGCGCATCAACCCAGGATTTAGCTCGGTGTGAATGGGTCTTAAAAGAATATCCCAGGATGAACATCCCGGGATTGCTACCCAGGTCCTGACCTGGGTAGATTCCGGAATCGACCCGGGATGCAGTCAGTGTGAATGGTCCCGTACTCGGGATTGGGTACACGGGACTTTAAAAAAAGCTGCTGATTGGAGCTTTCTTGGGCTCACAAATGCTGATGTCATCTTTCAGAGCCCTGGAGTCCATTTCTAATGACATGCATATGTATTTGCAGGGATTTTCGGGATCAGTGTGAATGGGGCTGTCCTAGGTCAATCCCAGGTCTGAGTGCAGTGTGAAAGGGTACATTCCCGGGTAGAGTCCCGGGAAGCATCCGGGAACACATTCCCGGGTATGACCCGGCTCTGCGAGTGTGAAAGGGGTGTTAGTGAGCTGGCACTAATCTAAAGATGGCGTCAAGCCAAATACAGTCAAGATACAACAGCTATCAGGTAATGATAACATCACAGTACTAGTTCCATTTGTAAAAACTGTATAAAAAACGACAACTTAAAAAAAAACAGCAGCTATATACAAGGATAATCTGCACACCCCAATGGAAAAGCAGCAAGAAAACCCCCCAAAACAAACCTCTTGTCAACTTGTGTCGACACAAGCTTATAGTCGCCATTAGTTTTTGTGTCTTTGTCGACATGGACACCGCCACACTATTATATAACATAGTGTGGCGGTGTCCATATAACAGTGCTCCCCAAACTCAGGGGTAGATTTATTAAGCTTGGTGAAGTGATAAAGTGTCTGGTCTTTATCACGGCCAATCAGCTCCTACCTGTCATTTTCAAACCAAGTCTGTAACTTCACAGTTAAGTGCTGATTGGCCGGTGATAAAGTACCAGCCACATTATCACTTCACCGAGATTAATAAATCTGCCCCTCAATCCTCAAGGCACCCTATAACCAGGTACACACTAGACCACAGGTTCTCAAAGTCGGACCTCAGGACCGCACACAGTGCATGTTTTGCAGGTCTCCTCACAGAATTAAGTGAAATAATTAGCTCCACCTGTGGATTTTTTAAAATGTGTCAGTCAGTAATGAGTGCACCTGTACACCTGCCAGGTGACCTGGAAAATGTGAGCTGTGTGGGGTCCTGAGGGCTGAGTTTGAGAACAGGAACAGATGATGGGGGATGTCGCTAATGACCTGTGGGAGCGTAAATCACTGGCGACATAGTGGGTACACACTAGACGATTTTAAGATTTGTGGAAACAAATCATCACCTATTTTCATTTTTAGAAGCTTTAGTAAATATACCACCGATTTGGGAAACCCTCCTCTAAAGTCCTGCACATCTCTAATTCTTAGTCACTATGGGATACAGCGGTATTATGATGCAGTTGCACACGTTGTATGTTAGGTGCTTCCATCGATTGGCTGCCGCTATCGATTTCAACAGCATTCAGGAAACAATGTTGCGGCAGGGTTAAATAACCATGGGCGCCACTGGGAGAGGTACAGATGGTGCCCACGCACCACTATATCATGCTGACGATACCCTAACCCGTTTCATGGCGACCCGGGGTGTGCAGGCCGGCACAAATAGTGTCCGGAGGATGCACGATAATCCATCTACCCCACAGGTTCTCAAAGTCGGTCCCCACACAGTCCATGTTTTGCAGGTCTCCTCACAGAATCAAGGTGGACTGGAAAATGTGAACTGTGTGGGGTCCCTAGGCCTAACTGATCTACCCCATTATTAGTGATTGTCTATAGCAGTGGATCTCAAACACGGTCCTCAAGGCATCTTCACAGTCCAGGTTTTGAGGATAGTCTTAGCTGAGCACAGGTTACTTGATTATTACCTTAGTTTGATTCAAAAATCTGCTCTCAAGCATGGATATCCTTAAAACCTGCCCTGTTATGTTTCCCTGGGGCCCCATTACAGATGTGTAGCTACGCAGTGACAGGTAACCTATAGGTATGACGCTACATTAGGCTGCCAGGTTATTTATGCTGGGGCTTGTAGTTCCACAGCAAATTGCTACGTGTTGCCTCCCCTATGTGACAGTATACCACCGATCCGGCCTCACAGGATATTGTCCTAGGCGCAGCTCGTCACACTTCAGTATGCCAACACCGCCATCATCAGCGGCCACAGAGACCCAGAGCGCCCACCACCAACAGCACCACAGCGGGACCCCCGCCGCCCGGAACCGAACACCCCTGGGGAGCGCCATCTTAGGAGTGGCACAACACATTCACACAGAGCGCCTGTCAGGAATAGCCCCGCCCACTGCCGCGTCACGGGTGCTGACGGAGCTGTGTCAGGAGACCTGGCGGAGCCATCTTGCGTGTGGCAAACTGTGAGGAAAGTAGGAAATAAGAGGTTGGATATTTGTAACAAGACATTATGGGATTGTATTATATAGTTATTAATATTTGTATTTCTTTTTTCATTAGTTATACAATCATTGCATGGATTATTTGGATATGGATTAGTTCTGTTTAGCAAAATGACATGTGCTAAAGCAGTTCATATAAATAAACCAATTTTATGGCGGTATCTCTGTGGATAACTGAAATTGATGCGTACTCGTACAACATGGTGACACACTTGCCAATGCCGGCGGATGACGATCGACGGGGTATGGTCATACTTGCCTACCTGACCCTCTCCATGAGGGAGAAAATGCTCTGTTCCTGGGATTCCCTGGTAATGTATGATTGCCATCACCTGCGGGGAGCTAGGTAATGGATAAGAAAGGTGTTTCACCACAGGTGCTGGCAATCATACATTGGGCGGTATTCAATGAGCCTGATTCGCCAGGTTTTTATGGCGATTTTGTGCTGTTAGGCGAATTTTTGACTAAAACGGTGAATCACCCTATTCAATGACCAGATGGCGAATACATTTCAAGGTTTTTTTCGCCATGATTCAACGAGTAGCAATTGCTATGTTTTTATGGTGAAGTGAAATGTGAACTTTTAAAATAAAGTGGTTTTTTTTACATTTGGTGTCAAAAAATCAGGAATTTTATTCTGAGGAGGGGCATGCTATTTTTTATTCATGTGCTGTAAGCACATGAATATATATTTAATTAAAAAATATATATATATATACAGTATATATTTTTTTTATTTACACAGACCAGCCAGCAGGGGGCCGGAGCCGAGCCGCTCATTAGATATTCATATATTTACTTCACCCGATCATTACATATTCATGATCGGGTGTAGTGAATATACTCGGTCCCCTGCTGGCACCCCCGGGGGGGCAGCCTGTGCTGCCTGGCACCCGGGGAGCCCACCTCCCCACCACAAACGTTCTGGGGCAGGCAGGGAGACTTCCATCTCCCTGCCTGCCACCGTCCTCAGGCTCCCTGCGGCGTTCGCCGCAGGAGCTCAAATTCGCCGGTCAGGGGCAGCGAGCCCCTGACTCGTTGAATACCGGAGCCGGCGAGGCTCCGGAACGCAGCGAGCAGTGGCGAATGTGCAGCGAATCCTAAACAGGATTCGCTGCACGTCGCCGGTATTCACATTGAATACCGCCCATTGTATGATTGCCAGCACCTGTGGTGAAACACCTTTCTTATCCATTACCTAGTTCCCCGCAGGTGATGGCAATCATACATTACAAGGGAATCCCAGGAACAGAGCATTTTCTCCCTCATGGAGAGGGTCAGGTAGGCAAGTATGTGTATGGTTTAAAACTGGAACTGGACAGGTCCCTGGAACGCCAGACCGGCCAGGCTCCATTCATTAATTTCTGGTGCTTTTAGTGTCTGGTCCGGGGTGTCTGCCTGTGTGAGGAGGGAGAGGATAAAGCCTCCCTGTAGGGATCGGGCATGTAGCAAAAAGACAGAAAGCTCTGAATCACATGGGGAGGCTGTAATCTCCCCTTCCCCATGTCCCTGGTGCATACCTCCCAACATGACCCATTCCAGGAGGGACAAGATGCTCTGGGGTATGATCGGTCGATCAGGGGAATATGCGCTATCCCCTCCGTTGTGGCAGGGGATAGTGCTTCCCCTGATCTATGACACTCGCCGAGCGGGTGTCTAGCGTGCGGCGCTGTGTGACAGGAGGCATAGCGCAGCTACAATATTTTGTAGTGCGCATCTGCCTAATTTATGAACGGTCAGCTGCAGGCGGCGATGCCCTATGCCCACAGTAGGGACAGCACTGTCCCTGCTGCTGACTCTGAGCTGAGCTGGGGATCTCATGAGAGCAACGAGATCCCGCGCATGTGGCCGGGGGGGGGGGAGACGGCGCATCAGTATTAACTGATGTGCTGTCTCCAGGAGGGGACTTCGACGGAGGGGGGAGGTAGCGCTCTCCCGCTTCGGTCAGCAAGATGTAGATACATCTTGTCGGTGTCCCCTCCTGCTTCTCCTAGCTAATGAGGCGAAGCAGGAACTGTTATAGCAGCACGTTTAGCACCGCTATAATAAATCTACCCCTCTGTTACATAGTTCATAGGGGAAGCGGTCATCTATTAGAATGAACTTAGGTCTACAGTCATTAGGTCGACCCCCACTAGGTCGACTGGCAGGAAGGTCGACCTGACTTAAGGTCGACATGGGCCAAGGTCGACATGACTTAAGGTCGAATTTGCATAAAGGTCGACATGAGGAAGGTCGACTGGTCATAAGGTCGACATGGGTTTTTCACTGTTTTTTGAGCCGACATGTGCCGACAGGCGGTATTTCATGCCCTACCATCCACTAGGGCGTGGTGGGAGAATAAAATAGTGTGCCGAGCGCAGCGAGGCATCGTGCCCGAAGCATCGCGAGCGAAGCGAGCGATGCGAGGGTCCGATTCTCATTGCCAACTGTGTCCATGTCGACTGTGTCGACATTCGGATAAAAAACCAGTGAAAAACCCATGTCCACCTTATGACCAGTCGACCTTCCTCATGTCGACCTTTATGCAAATTCGACCTTAAGTCATGTCGACCTTGGCC
The DNA here is from genome assembly GCF_055691185.1 of Crinia signifera. NCBI lineage: Eukaryota > Metazoa > Chordata > Amphibia > Anura > Myobatrachidae > Crinia > Crinia signifera. The sequence goes on from NC_139224.1 coordinate 165,216,173, forward strand.
CATGTCGACCTTAAGTCAGGTCGACCTTCCTGCCAGTCGACCTAGTGGGGTCGACCTAATGACTGTAGACCTAAGTTCATTCTGACAGATGTCCCGATTCCTTACATAGTAGGTAAGGCTGAAAAAAGACTTGCGTCCATCTAGTTCAACCTGGTATAGATATCCATTGCTGATTTGGTAGGTTCTGATATTTTACAGACAGATTATATTTCTTATTTGTACCCATGGATGTTTTTATCCAGTAAATGTTTGTCCAACTTGGCCTTGAACGCATTTAATGAGCCATTTAATGTTACTGTACTTGCATGCCAGTGGCAGAGTTCCAGGGCTGTAGCACAGTCCAAAATTCAGATAGGGAGCTGCACCAACTGCCACCGCAAACTCCACAGTCAGGGAATCACGGACAGGTGTGGCTCCCCTATTTGAATTTTGGACAGTGGTGCAGTCCCACCTCTGCAATTGCCACTGGTATGGAAGCCAGGAGCAGAGCATTTTGTCCCTCCTGGAATGGGTCATGTTGGGAGGTAGAAAGCTATCACGGGCATCCCCCCGGACAAGACCCCCCCCCACGAACGGAATGCAGAGTTTGATGTCCAGCCCGGCGTTCCAGGGTTTTGTCCGGTTCTAGATTTACTTTGTCCCCGAGCGATAGCAGTGAGGAGCGGTGACAATGCTGGTTTCTCCAGCATGGTCATAGCTAACAATACGCTCCCTCATCTGTACATGTGCAGGCGATGGAGGGGTTCCAAGTGAATTTGTCAAAATAGGAATTTGAATTTATATAGCAAATGTGAGTGATGCTGGCATTTTTAGCGGATATCTTGAACATGTCTCACAGAGACGTCGGCCCTCAAAGGATTAACAATTTATTTATTTACAGTTTGTTATATAGCGCAGAAGATTCCGTTGCGCTTTACACGTTACCGAGCATAACATTTAACTATATCGTCTAGTGTGTATGCACCAAAGGGAGACCACTTGGTTGGGAGTCCATAAATACAGCTATGGTAGTTACGCCCTTGATTTGTGCACTTGCCTTGAAATAAAAACCACTAAATACATGACAGCGCACAAGTGAGAGATGAGGTCAGACCCAGGCAATCAGGTAAACTGCAAACAGCAAACGCTGTATCTCAAAACTATTTCAGCAGCTATAAAAAAAAAAAAAGAGCTTCCAGGAAATTCTTAACGGAGTTAGATGATAAAACATAAAATTAGTTATATGGTAAGCACTTTTATTCCTGACAGCAGTTAAATGATAATGCGTCAGCCATTCAATCAAAATTAAATACAGCATAAAGTTAGCTCGGAGCTTACAGTCATGTCGGAAAAGGAAAACAACAGAAAACATCAGCGTCACCACCTACGACAGATGGGAAAGACCGTTTCAGTCTGCACACCGCGTGAGTGGGCTTGTAGCAAGAATCGTCAGCATTGCATAGCATAGTCATACAGCCGAACATGGGGGGGTTATTCAGACTTGCGGCCAAATGTTATAGCCTTTGACATTTGGAAGCTGATTGCTGCTGAAAATTCACGTGACTGATTATCGAATGACTACGTGTACGTACAGATCAGAGTGGGCATGGGTGATGCCAAACAGCGACAAAACTCAGTGTTTTGTTTTTTTATAGCAAGTTGACCGATGTTTGTTTGACAAGAAGCTGGCAACTGTGGGTGGAAACCAGATGTTATCTGGGAGTGTCAGGGAAAACGCAGGCCTGCTAGATGTGTCAGCTTCGGCCTTAGTCAGCTACAGGAGTGCACCCTTCAAAGTTAAATCCACCATCCTACTCAGTGTCAGCGAGTCAGATGTAGTCCGTGAGACTGTGCTAGATTCACTTTGACTGGCAGTGTCTTCCTATCGGAAGATCTACCTGTCAGCAGGGTTCCATATGGGTACAGGAGAACACCCCAGCTGGCCCCACTGCCTTGGCCAAATGTCCCAATTTTCTAAGTACAGTAATACCCCTTTTACACCGCTGCAAAACCCCGGGTCTTCAGCGGGTCAGACCCGGGTCAGCGGCGGTGTAAATGGGACACGCCGTGTCCCTTTACACGGGACTTCTACCCAGGTCCTGACCTGGGTAGAACACGGCTAGGACCTGGGTAGAGGGCGGTGTAAATGGGTACACCGGGTCTTCCGACCCGGCTCCCATTTACATCAATGGGAGACGTGCAACCAGCGCAGGTTGGACGGGGGGGGGGGGGACGGACAGACAGACAGCAGCAGCGGCAGCAGTGGAGGTAAATAGATGCCTGTGTGCGACATTCATTCACCTCCCGGACAAGGGCTGGGGGGTGCACGAGGGCTGGAGACAGCCCAGCAGATTACCTTAGTGCTGGGCTTGCCCCCAGCGCAGCAGTCTGGGTCCCGGCGGCCGAGATCGGCGCTTGGAGATGATGTCATCTCCAAGTGGCGGCTCAGGAACCACCTGCGCCGGGGGGGCGCTGGTGTAAAAGGGACCAAACGCCGGGTCGCACCCGGCTTGAAGCTGGGTCCAAAAACCCTGGTGCGTCCCGGCGTTTTGGTATAGAATGGGTAGTAATACATTGGAACTCCCACATGCAACGTCTATTCATGGAGACAGATGAGCTGTGGGCGTGGCCAGTGATGAAATGGGACTGTGGCTCATGATTGCATCATTGATGTAAAGCCAAGGCCCTTCCTGGAGGCCACACCCCTTTTGTGGAGCACCCAACGCGCACAGGAGTCTCGATGACCACTCTTCAGATGTTGGGAGATATGCATCTGCCCCCCTGCAGAGCAGCATGGTTTTACCTAGTTTTGTTCTTTTTTGCTTCACTTGCCCCTCTGATCCAGGCCCTGTATTTTTGCATAGGACTATAGTCCTGTTAGCCAAATAAAGCTATAAATCTTGCAAACTTTTCTGTCTGCGGCCGAATAATCGCATATCACCTTACCGGCCTACACCATGGCCCCCATTCTGGTTGACTTAGTAAACTGCGAAACGAGTCCCAAATCGCCACCACCATCTTCCCCCATGGTTGTAACAACCTCGCATGTCCCACTGGTGCGAACGTGCAGGGGAGCGAAGCTGCCAGAATTACCCCCCCCCCCCCCCATGTACCTTGTCAACAGTTTCTCTTATTTGTGATATATAGAGTTCACTTTTAAATCCCCTGCAAGGCCAGAGGAGAGCCGCAGACTGTTGTGTCTGTGCAGAATTACATAAATCTCCCCATTTACATGATCATTCTTGTCACAGTGCCATTTCCAATCCCGCGCCCCTTCCCTCAAAGCATTTCTCTTTTCTACCCATTATCGCTTCCGTCAACCTTTTTCCCTTCTTTTCACATTTCATCCTGGCATCCCACCACCGCTGTAATCTATCACATTTAATCTTGTACTGTATTATCAGTAGCCATCCTCTTTAATATATGATTACACACAGGGCTTTGCTGCAGCGTGCGCTCTCCTCTCAGATGCTGACAGAAAACAGCGTGTCGCTGAGATTTGTAATTCTCTTTAAAGTTTTTCTCAGCGCACTTCAGCGTCAGAGAGTGTGCAGCGCAGGGTCGCGGCTTCTGTAGTTCTATAGGAATCAAAGAGACAAGGTAGCACTTTTGAAGTTTATTTGCTTGAATATCAGTTGGGAGGTTAATTTACAAGAAAAATTGTAATATGTTTAAGAAAAGAGGATATGTTACAGCGTATGGCTTATTGACAATATAATGTTACTTTCATATTTATAATGCGACACTAGGTTTCCGCAAGGGAATGCAACTGTCAACAGGAAACACTAGCACAGATTATTAAAGTCCATACACACTGGGCGACTATGCCCAGAGTGTACGGACAGGGATAATCGCATTCATCGCTAGGGGGGAAAGCCGCTCAGTGCATACACACTGAGTGGCTTTCCCCCTGCCTGGCGCCAACAGAGGGGGGAGGACGGCGTTGTAATACCAGCAGATGAGCGGCTTTCCCAGCGATGTTGCGGGAGCGCGCAGCTGCGCTCATCGCTGGGCCATACACACTGGGCGGCTTTGATCTGAAAGACGCTCAAACCTGTTGTTTTGAGCGGCTTTCAGCTCAAAGTCGCCCAGTGTGTATGGGCCTTTAGAGTACATTTCAACTTTGAAGTGAAATATTAGGGGAGAAGCAGATGGGCGGCGATGGGGCCATGGCTGTTCTAATTGCGTCATTAGGCCCCACCCCACACAGGAAAGCAGCTGCTATTGGACAATATGCGTAGGAGCTTAAATTATGTAACTGGCATAGAATTGTGTCATTGGGCCCCACCCCCTCCACAGGGACCACAGATTCCTTGCAAGCATCTCAGCATTCTGCACACTAAAGTAGTGAATTTACTTTCTATTCAGTAGGTAGGTGGCATGGCGAATAAGTCCAGGTTCCGCTGAGGGGGTGACATTTAATAATTTCGGAGACACAAAATTAAATTATATCTGGACCCCCCCCCCCCCACCCCATAACCAACCCGGAGGTTTTTTTGGTACTTCTTTACTTTCACGGCGCCACGCGTACTTCCGGGTTACGCTCGCCACTAATTAAGTAAAATAAACTAAGTTAACGCCATGCCAACATGGATAGTTCATACCTCCACTATCCATGTTGGCATGAAGTTGATTTTAATTAGTGTGGCGAGCGTAGCGAGCCACCGAGCCCGCAGCGTGGGCGAGCGAAGCGAGCCCCGCAAGGGGACTCTGACGTGCGGCGCCATGCTGGTGCCGTGAAAGTACAGAAGTACCGTTTTTTTTTATGTAGCTCTGCAGGGCTTAAAGTGGTGCTAGAGAGGTGGTGGAACCCGCAATTTAAATGACTCCACACAGTAACTCATTCACATTATCATCACATGTAGTGCCGCCAGGGCCGGATTAACAATGGGCCTGACGGAGCTACAGCTCCAGGCCCACTCTCCAAATAGGCGCATTTTGTAGCTGAGGGCCAGGGCTTTCCAACGAGCCCAGCCCCGCGTCACTAGCCCCCCTGGAACCGGAGATAACGCCAGGCAAAGCTGGAGCATAGGATAACATGGGACCCACTAATTCCGACCTCCACTTGGTTCCAACGGCTGCCAGTTCCCCCTCCAGCATCACAGAAGCTCGAGGTTGATCTCAGTCGAACCCAAATCGCTGGGCCTTCAATCTGATACCTGGTCCATATGGGTTCATTGGTTCTTGAGATATTGTGGGTAAACCATTTTTTTTTTTTTTTTTTCATTTCTGAAATGTAATTTCATGGCTGTTCATGTTGTTTGAGGACAGATTTCTCTGGAACCAAACAGCCCAGTTTCACAGGATGAAAATCATTCAAAGCCTACATGTAAATGGGTCAGTTGGTTCCGAAGATATAGCTGGTTGTTTAAAGGGGGGTGGGGGTGGTTTTCTCCCCCCCTCACCCCAGAAAATGCAGAGACTAGGCTGGTGTAAAAGGGGCCAGTCCGGGAATGTCCCTGCATGATCCTGGGACCATATTCCCGGGTAAGTCCCTGCATTTTCTGGTGTGAAAGGGGTATTATTTCAAATAGCTCTGAATACAGCCGGGCAGCCCCCTGCTCTCTGCCTGGTTGTCAATGGTTGTCATTTCTGCCCGGCGGTGGCTGTCCCCCAGTTACCGTGAGCATGTATTCCCCCTTGGCAATAAGCATGTAATTCCACATGGCAATGAGCATGGAACCCCTGGCAATGAGCATGGAACCCCTGGCAATGAACATGGAACCCCTGACAATGAACATGTAGGTAAGCAACACTTATGTAGCATAAATTTTAATAGGCATTATGGTGTTTGGTATAATCCAAATGGAGATTATAGTGTGTGGCTTAACATGTAATGGGCATTATGGTGTAAATTTTTAATGTGCGCCTTTGCCCCTATTTATGAAGCATATTGTGCATTATTGCTCAATCTGTTTGGTATAGTGCAGGCATGTCCAAACTATGGCCCTCCAGCTGTTGTGAAACTACAAGTCCCATCATGCATTTACACAGTTTTGCTATTAGAGAGTGCTAAAACTATGTCAAGGCATGCCGGAACGTGTAGATTCACAACAGCTGGAGGGCCACTGTTTGGACATGCCTGGTATAGTGTGTATTATGGTTCAATCCATGTGGCAAAATGTGAATTTTGCCTTAATCTGTGTGGCATAACATGAATTTTGACTCAATCTGTGTGCCATAGTGTGAATTTTGGCTCAATCGGTGTGAATTTTGGCTCAATCGGTGTGAATTTTGGCTCATTCCATGTGGCATAATGTGTAAGAGGCAAGTACAGTATAAGGGGGTTACTATTGTGTTGCATGATTTGTACAAGGGGTATATGGTGTGGTAAATTTAGGTGACCACATAAAAGGTGCTAAAATGTTGTCTACAAAGTTTCGGCTTTCAGTATTTTTTTTATGACTGGAATGCCACCTCACCCCGCAAGTATGTTAGGACATCGGGGTACTGCAGGTGCACCTTTGGAGTGCACCCGCCAATATATCTCCCTGCATTTTTCCTATGCCAGCCCCCTGCCTTTTCCAGGCATATATAATTAAGTGAAAGTATTTACACAAATAGAGACACACCCATGAGCAGACCACCCATACAGAACACTGTTCACGCCCCCACATTATTAGGTGCGCATAATAGGCCCTTTATCATTTTCAGCTCCAGGCCCATTTAGACCTTAATCTGGCTCTGAGTGCCGCTGATTCATATTATGCCACATAGCAGTGGCCTTTACTCATGTTATGACACATAGTAGTGCCCCTTATTCCTGGGTTGCCTAATCTCCCGGAATGGGCGGGAGGGTCCAGGAAATCGGGTCCCCCTCTTAGCCCCCAGGAAAGGGGTCAACCCTCCCGTATTGCCCTCCGTCTCCAGGGAACCACCCCTCAGCAGGTCAAATGATGCAATTGCGTAATTTTAGCCCCGCTCCCGCAGTGCAATGCATAAAATACCAGCAATGCATGGTGGGGAGCGGGGCTAAAATAATGTGATTACTCTAGCCACACCCCCAAACAGCTCACCCCGGCAGTAGCTCTGCCCCTTTTTGCTCCCGCCCCCTGTCTTATTGAGCTGGCTGCCCTCTCCCGGAGCGGGCAGCCAGAAAGTCGGCAACCTTGCCTTTACATCTCACAGTAGTGTCCCTTATTCATGTTACGCTACACAGTAGTATTTCTTATACATATATACTGTATGTGAAGCAGTGTACACAATGTGCTCAGTAGTGGTGCCCTGTACACATAATGCCAATAGCAATAGTAGCTTGTGATGGTCTGACATCACATACACTGTGCTAGAAAAGGAAGCTGCTGGGACAGTCTTTTCTGTTGGAATTACTGTGCAGGGCTACCATTAGAGGTGGTGAACCTCAGTTCAAACCACCCACACACACACTTTAACCCCCGAAGATTCCCGCTGCTGTCCCTCGGTCATACATTTACGAGGTCATTTATATTTGCGGCTAACCCCTGAAAATGGGTGTTTTGGGGGAATTAGCCACAAATATTAAATGATAAATGGACCCCCATAGTATGGTAATTATACTTTTCCTGGTGCAACTGAATTTCAAAGTTATCTTTTACACAATGGCAGCACTGTGCGTGACCATTAAAGCTAAACATTTGGGGATCACAAGTCCTTTAAGTGTCATCAAGTTTCAAATAAAAGCTGTAAAGTGCAGTTTAAACATTTACACATCATCTGATCTCCCGGCCAGGGAAGCAGGGAGGTGAAAGTGCTCTCTATATGTCTGTATATACACTTCCTCATTGCCAGCCTCTACCTGCTTTGTGTACCTTGAGCTCGACGTCATGGTGTGCAGTTTGTTGCTTTTAAATAAAGCTTGTTAAGGAATAAAAAAAAAAGAGTCATCAACCCAGACCCAGCAGAGAGCAGCAGCTGCCACAAGCTGGGAGTGATTGGAGTGAGCTGGGACTGAGGTATGTGCCAAGTGGGACAGCAGCTCAGCTGTGGGAGGCAGGGGGAAGAGACCCTCTCCCTGTGCTGGTCCCTGTCAGTCCTGGCCAGGTGTATCCCAGCTTCAGGTGACCCCCACACCCTGCCCTCCTGGGAAAGCTGCCTGCTGTCACAGCAGTGACCTAGTGTGATTGCAACACAGTGATACATTGTAACAGCAGCAGGAAGTGACAGAAAGGCTGAGATTCCCATGTAACTAACAGCCCTACAGGCTGCATGTCCTGTTAGTACTGCCAGTGCCCCCTGTCCTCAGTAGCCTGCAACTTATCTGGACGTCCATAGGTCAAGATCTGATACATTGGCAATAATCCAGGACCACTTCCTGGGTATAGAGGAGACTGGAGTCACATCATCCTGGGGCCACTTCCTGGTTATAGAGGAGACTGGAGTAAAATATTTATGGGGCCACTTCCTGGTTATAGAGGAGAGTAACATAATCATGGGACCACTTCCTGGTTATGAGAGTGATGAGACTGCAGGAGTTGGGTTATGACCCTGTGGTTAGTTCTGCTTATTGCTTGTATAGATAAGGTGGACCTGTTGCTTTCCCACATTACAGGCAGCCATCTGACTCAGAACCCACATTCAGAAAAATGCAGTCTTGTAATTCTGTAGGAGGTAATTTTATTATTATTTATTACCAGTTATTTATACAGCACACACATATTCTGCAGCGCTGTATAGAGAATATTTGAACAATCACATCAGTCCCTGCCCCAGTGGAGCTTACAATCTATGTTCCCTACCACATGTACATGCACAGACATTCTAGGGTTAATTTTGGGAGCCAATTAAGCTACCAGTATATTTTTGGATTGTGGGAGGAAACGGGAGTACCCGGAGGAAACCCACGCAAGTACGGGGAGAATATACAAACTCCGCACAGTTAGAGCCATGGTGGGAATTGAACCCATGACCTTAGTGCTGTGAGGCAGTAATGCTAACCATTACACTGTCCGACCTGTCTCAGATATATCCCTTTCACACTGACAAATATTTCCCGGGTTATCACACATGAACGCACAACAACCCAGGAAATTGGTCAGTGTGAAAGGATCCTGAAAGATTGTCCCGGGTCCAGCGTTCCGGTATTTCAACCCGGGTCTTGACCAGGGTGGCATGTGGAATGATTGCGGGACCAGGGGCAGTGTGAACGGGTAACCCTGGTCGACGCAACCCGGGTCACGTTCACTTGACTGTGAAGGCACCGCTGGGAAGTACTGATGTCTCCCAGAGCCTCCCCGGCCCCGCCTCCCAATTAAGTAATCCGCACCGCTTTATACCGGGTCAGCGGCTAGTGTGAAAGCGCTTGCAAGTTCGGTTGCACCCGGGATTTTGTACCCGGCTTGCTAGTGTGAAAGGGGTATAATGTCACTAGTTCCTATATTAGTTCAGCTAGAACTGTCGGCTTCACTGTGAGTAAGTGACATTTGCTTGAATTAGGAAAGCTAATATAGGACCTTATTCAGGGCTGTTCGCACGGGGCCGATGTTTTCTCTCTGTGCATTTCTCTGCATGCGGCCATGGCGAACAGAATGCACTGAACCTTGCGGCCAATGGGCGGGAGCGGTGGGGTGGCCTATTAGCATATGGGAACACCCAGCGTTTCATGATCGGTCCCATACTAATGGGCTGATGACGAGGCTGGCGGGCAGCTGACATCACCAGATCTAAGGTTGCTCTGAGCACCCTTATATCTGGGTGCACGCTCCACAACATTCGATGGTCACCGATCATCGAATGATGTGGGTGTTAACCCGCAGGCTGCAAATGGATGTTTATGTAAAAAATCAATTCGCTGCCAGTGCGTTCAAACACACACTGCAAATGGGTGGTGGCAAGACGACCATCCTCAAGGTGGGGATTGGTGGGCACGCAAGGCTGCAAATCAACAAGAATAACCCCCATAGTGTGTGACGCTTATGTAGATGATATCATTGAAAATTTTAGTTGAACTGTTGGGGTCTATTACTATGTCTTGGGTGGCCTACATCCCAACTGTCCCGATAATTGGAGACTATCCCGTTGTCCCTACCGTGGGTGACAATGTCCTGCCGATAAGGAGGGTAGATGGGGGAAAACCGCTACTCTGCAGAGCAGCTGGTGATCATCTCTTCAGTGCAGGTAGAAAGCTGTGGAGTGCTGGGCATGCCCCCAAAGTGCCGAAAACGGGGTAGCAGCAATAGGCCCTTGCGCCACACAAGACCACGCCCACTTGCAGTGTAGCTCCACTCACCTTTTGGACCGGACGTGCCTTCTGCGCAGCAGGCCCCATTTTGAACAGATGAATGTTGGGAGGTTTGGGATGGAGATTAGGTGGACGGAGATGAAGAACCAACAATCAGCTCCTAACTGGAATGCTACTAGCTGTTTGAAAAATGACAGTTAGTGGCAAATGTACTAAAGTGTCTAAAAGTGAAGTGCATGGATGTTGCTGATAGCAGCCAATCCGTTTCTGTCTATTATTTTCTTTTATGCAAATAGAGAAAAGATAGCTAGTATCTGATTGGTTGCTGTCTCCAACTCCCCACCCTTCACTTAGAACCTTTAGTACATGATCTAGCACCTATGGGGCTTACACACGTGTAGTGATCCCTGGGCGTGTTCTAAGCACTGTCACCAGATTGCCCCATAGCGATAACAATGTGCAGCCCCGCCCCCCTCCCTATCGCCTTGGCGATTAATATCCAGCACACTGGATAAATAAAGTTTGTTCTCACGTAGAACACTGGCCCTGGCCCCCAACAATTAACCTGACGGATTGCTCAGCGGCACATTGCTGGTTGGTTGGAACTTTATCTCTCTCCAAGGCTTAGGACACAGACCCCATAAATTCATAAACATTGGTTAGATGAAAACCTGCTCTCCCTGATGGATTGTTGCTCCTTGCACCTGACAAACTTGTCACACCGGGCACAGCAGATCAAAGCGAGGATGTCACTGTTACCATGGTAACGGACAACACACAACTGTAGTCAGAGTTTCATTTTAGTGCTTGAAATCCGTCAGCACCACATAAGATGGGATTGCTCTCAGATGTCCCTTATTAAGGTGTTACCGATGCTGGCAAAGTGCATTCATGTTTACTTCACACCTTAAGGGGCCCATACACGCACAGATTACCCGGTACTTTTTGTGCTAAATCGCATTGCATCCGTTGTGCATGCAATGTGATGCGATCAAAAGACAGTACAAAAAGTATTTGCAGCACATACTTTTTGTACTGTGCGATGAGATGCCGCAGGAGCGCGCATCTCATCGCATAGGATCGCACCGGGAAAATTGGTGCGTGTATGGGCACCTTTATACAGATTCAGCACTTTCCTTCAGCTGCCCCTAAGACCTTCCTGAGTGTATTCGTCACTAGAGATACCGATACCCAGAATTGTTCTGTTTCTCTCCTTCGCCAGTTCGGCTGTAAAGTTTGAAACTTTGATGGAAATTCTCTAATACCCCTTTCACACCAGCCTAAATTGCCAGGATTTCAACCCCACTAGTTAGCAGGGTTGCTCCCGGGACCTTCCAGGACTTCAGGCCATGTGAAAAGGACTTACCCGGCATCCTGGCTTTCTGTCGCTCGCTGCGGTGCTCGAAGTGAGTGACGCACGCTCTGCGCCGCTGGTGGCGGCTTTGCTTTATCCCCAAACCACCAAATAAACAATCCAGAATGACAACCTGGGTGCAGGCGCCTGTGCTGAGGCGGATTGTAGCTAGGTTCTGCTCAATTAGTAAAATAGTGCTGTGAGCTCAGAGATGTCCCTTAGAATGCTGTCATCATTTTTAAAGGGCATTAATTTGTCTGCTGCCGGTTAGCCTAGTAAGTGGGTTTTGTGTCTGCACAGAAAACCCCTCCCACAGCGTTGAATATGCTGATATATGCTACAGCAGGTCATGGTTCTGCCACATACAGTATAGCGCCCTCACAAAAGAAAATGCAGGGACCAGGCTGGTGTGAAAGGGGCCAATCCGGGAATGTCCCTGCATGATCCAGGGACCATATTCCCGGGTAAGTCCCTGCATTTTCTGGTGTGAAATGGGTGTTACTTAAGCTTTATTTATTTATTCATTTATTATATAGCGCACACATATTCTGCAGCACTTTACAGACCATAGTTATGAGCAAAAACACATAACAAATTGTAGCACAAGACAGTTTAGGACAAGTACATGGTAAATATGGATAGTTGCATCAGGGGACAGGACACTGACACAATCATCAGGGTGGCAGAGGTTTATATATTCTAAGAAAGGCACATAAGGAGAGAGGGCCCTGCTTGAGAGAGCTTAAATCCTAAAGGGGAGGGTTAGACAGACAGGGGTGACACAGAAGGGGAGGGTTAGACAGACAGGGGTGACACAGAAGGGGAGGGTTAGACAGACAGGGGTGACACAGAAGGGGAAGAAGTGGGCATAAACAGGTTAGGATGAGAGATGGCCAGGTTTAATGCAGGAGAGTGGGAAGAGGTCAGCTTAGTCTTTGATATTTTAAGTCTAAAAAAAGCGCTGGGTCATCAAAGAGTAGACAGCAGAGAGACATTTGGAGAAATGAGTGAGGGTAGAGGGAGAGAGATCAGGAAAGGAGCGGTAGATTTCAGTATTATCAGCATACAGTAGATGTGATAGTGGAAGTGGAGTGAGCAAATAAGCTCGGCCAGAGAGGACGTCTAGAGATAGAGAAGAAGAGGGCCAAGAAGAAAGTGTTGGGGGACACCTACTATCAATGGAAGAGCCGGACAGGTGAAGTCATTAGAGTTACAGCTGGGCATTTTCAAAAACAGTGCAAATACAAGCATCAACAGTGATCTTTAAAGTTTTTGCATTTGTAGAAATGGTGATATTACGGCTGAATAGCCAGATTAAGCAGCCAGGAGTAGTATGTAGTGAGAATGAAGTGAGCTCATTAAAAGCAGTCCCTTGGTTTTCTGAGTTGCTCTTGTTTGCTGTCTTTCTGTGTCACTTTGATACCAAGTTGGTTGTCAGTTTCTGTCCAGGCTAAGTCCAGGCTTAAGCTATGTAACTGTTTTCGGTACTTGTTTCCTAGCACGGCACCCACGATGTTCAGTCTTAGGGCATTGTATTCAATTTAAAATTGTATACCATTGTATATGGCATGCAATGCAATGCGATTTTAAATTGTATAAGCACCCTAATGGGTTTTTTCAATGTTAAATGGTCCCCCTATACAAATTTTTATTGTATAAGCACCCTAATGGGTTTTTTCAATGTTAAATGGTCCCCCTATACAAATTTTTATTGTATAAGCACCTTAATAGGTGCTTACAATGTTAAATGCACCCACACGCCACCGCCACTGTCAACGCCAACCCGAAGCGTGGAGTTGATTGTATATAGTGTGGTGAGCGCAGCGAGCCACCGAGCCCGAAACGTGGCGAGGGGACGCGCATTACTTTACATGGATTCCACGTACCCTTGCGGGGCTCGCTACGCTCGCCACGCTTCAGGCTCGGTGGCTTACTGCGCTCGCCACACTATATAGAATCAACTCCACGCCGACGTGGATAGTGGGGGTATGAAAAGGTCGGAGGACGCGTACCACCGCCCCTAGCGGGCTCGCCACGCTTTGGGTTGGCGTTGATAGTACGGGTGGCGTGGGGGTGCTTTTAACATTGTAAGCACCTATTACGGTGCTTATACAATTATTTATCTTATAGGGGGCACATTTAACATTGAAAACACCCATTAGGGTGCTTATGCAATAGTTATTAAAACACTGCTGATACTGCACTTAGTTACCTGTAAGTGCAAGGGACGTGACCGAGCCTGAGTGCCCAGTATAGGTAGAGCTCAGGTGCCTACTGTATATTGGTGATCCACTAGGCAGCTAATTCTGGAGAAGTCGGAGCGTGTTTGTTTGTGTATAACTCTGCTTTCTCTACGGGTCGTCAAACATGGATGTGTGGCTGGCCAACTGTTATTCGTCATGGGAGACAGCATGCCGGTATTGGCCCACCCATGCCGAAACTGTTATCACTGTAATATCCTCCCCCTTCCTTTTCCCCCTCTGCAGTCACATGATATGTTGTGAGCCTGTGTCTGCTAGTATATCACCTTCTGCATAATAATAATCTTTTATTCTTTTTATTAGTTCTATTGTAACCTGCAAAGACTGATTGGAGGATGCCAGAATTACCTGATACAGGCAAGTTACGTAGATTTGTGCTGATGAAAAGATGTTGTTTTGCATGAATTAGAATTGACGTTGATGGTTGTGTTGTTGTAGGGACTTCTGCTATAGACAAGCAGCGCGTGCTGCAGATCACAGAACGCCTGCAGAAGAAACTGAAAGATGAAGGGGATCTCTCCCACCACGAGAAACTCTGCATCTTGCGGGATACATTGGCGAGTCCCCTGTTTAATCAGATCCTGACTGTGCAGCAGTCAATTAAACAACTGAAAGAGCAGGTAAAAACCAGTACATAGAATGCAGCTATAGAGCCACTGGTTGAACTGAACGGTCTGTGTTGCCCGCCAGTCATGTCACGTGGATAATAAATCCTCAAAATATCGACAAAAAATGCCGGCGCCTCCCACAGCAACAGCTCCTTTAATATAAATAAATACAAATACAGCCGTCATTTAATTGAAGTTTTAGTTAAATATCGCACCCAAAAAAAGAACAGTCGTTGTGAGCGATGTTGGCATTTTTTTACAGATATTTTGAGGATCTTTCACAGTAATGTTGGCACTGAAAGGGTTAATAAAAAAGGCTCACACCTATTTTGATAAATTCCCTGGGCACCAGGGTGGCCAATCCCGGGATTCGGCCCCAAAATGTCCGGGTTTCAATCCCAGGATCGGAGTTTCCAATCCCGGGATTTTGCGATTAGACTACGCTCTCAGATGCTGTTCGGCTGTTCCCACCGCCGGAAATCTGTCCCTGCCCACTCCCGCCTCTGGAAATATCTCGCTGCGCCGCTTCCACCGGCTCTTCAGGAGCTCCGCCTCCCAGCACCACACCCAGCAACTGCCGTAGTGCTGCCGCCTGCCCTGAACCCTGCTCCCCCAAGTAAGTTAATGTGGGGAACAGGGGGCTGTTTTTCTTTTAGGGATGTCAATCGAGCATGTTTCAATCCTGATTCCCGGGATTGAATAATGCCCGAGAATTGGCAACCCTACTTGGCACTCAAAAAGGTTAACAAAAACGAATTCTTGATTTGTTGATGACAGCCTGCTATATGTTGCCTATCTTGTATTCATATTGTGTCAATCGCTAAAAATATATGTGTAGATATGCGTGCATAGGGTGTGACTCTAATGTTGGCTCGTTTGCATTTCACCGCCGAGTCTGACCCTGTGCGTTTCACCGCCGAGTCTGGCCCTGTGCGTATCACGCCCCTCCCAACATTCTCTAGCACAGGATTTTAAATCTGATGAGAGCAGATCTGACTAGTTCCACTTTGATCTCATCTAGAATTTATAGTACAATTCTGGGCTCCTCACAACAAAAACGACATTATAGAATTGGAAAAAGTCCAGAGAAGGGCATCCAAGCTAATAAAAGGGTCGGCCTCATTAAGCTATGAGGACAGATTAGCCCAATAAGGAATGCTAACGCTGAAAAAAAAGAGATGTTTAAGGGGAGACATGCTTTACATGTACAAATATACCAAGGAACAATATAACGAACTGTCAAAAACCCTATTTAATTTGAAGTCGGACACTAGGACATGTGGGCATGCGCTCAGGCTGGAGGAGAGAAGAATTCGTATCCTCTGAAGGAAAGGCTTTTTTACGGTCAGGGCAGTAAAAGTATGGAAGTCTCTACCAGAAGAAATGGCAGACATGATAAATACATTTAAATCAATGTTGGACGAGCATTTATTGGATAAAAACATCCAGGAGTACAACCGATAAAAAACATTTAGCCTTTAGTAGAATTGAAGTAAAAAATTAAAACTTGGATTTAACATCTAGACAACTCTCTCTTAACGGTTCAGTAAAAGGTTGAACTTGATAGACGTCTTCTTTCAGCCTAAACTACTGTGTTGCTATGTATGACCAAGCAAATGCAGGTGAGGA